>NW_013955874.1:0-1024 GCF_001266775.1 Austrofundulus limnaeus
TGAGTTAACTAGTCATTGAGTTAACATTTTAATGAGGTAATGAGTTCATGAGGTAACTAGTTAATGAGTTAACTAGTCATTGAGTTAACATTTTAATGAGGTAATGAGTTCATGAGGTAACTAGTTAATGAGTTAACTAGTCATTGAGTTAACATTTTAATGAGGTAATGAGTTCATGAGGTAACTAGTTAATGAGTTAACTAGTCATTGAGTTAACATTTTAATGAGGTAATGAGTTCATGAGGTAACTAGTTAATGAGTTAACTAGTCATTGAGTTAACATGTTAAAGAAGTAATAAATTAATGATGTAACTAGTTAATGAGTTAACTAGTCACTGAGTTAACATTTTAATGAAGTAATAAATTAATGATGTAACTAGTTAATGAGTTAACATGTTAAAGAAGTAATAAATTAATGATGTAACTAGTTAATGAGTTAACTAGTCATTGAGTTAACATTTTAATGAGGTAATGAGTTCTGACCAAGTAAAGAGTTTTCTACTGGTCCAGCTGAGGTGTGTTTTGTGTTTTCAGGTGATTGTGTTGTACTTTGCTAAGAGTGCAGAGTTGACGGGACTGAAGGAGGAGGAGCTTGTTGCCGTGCCAACACCNCACAGACCAGTATGAATGTAAAACCAATCACAGACCAGTATAACCCTGATGTATTTGATCAATAAAGTATTTTTGTTTTGTTTTTTTAAAGATGTCTGAGGATCCCAAAGATGTCATGAGGCTGAGCCGTGATTGGCTGTCTGTACAGGAAGTGGTGGACTCTGTCAGCAGCACCTCCTGCGGTGCCATCTCTGTGTTTATAGGTTCTTATTGAGCATTTATTGTTGTTGTTGTTGTTGTTGTTACTTTATTTTATGTTTTATCTACAAGCAAATTTCTGGATGTGAATAATTGATTTTATAGTTTATTTGAAAACACACACTGATGTGGGAACCAACCGAAGGCTTGTTAAAAGCTGTGCGTTCACCTGATTTCTACACTGTAAAAACTGTCCACCTAACCAAGTTTTAAA
>NW_013955874.1:2024-3074 GCF_001266775.1 Austrofundulus limnaeus
CTTGTTTCAGGACCGTTCAGACCTTGTTTCGGGACCGTTCAGACCTTGTTTCAGGACCGTTCAGACCTTGTTTCGGGACCGTTCAGACCTTGTTTCAGGACCGTTCAGACCTTGTTTCAGGACCGTTCAGATCTTGTTTCAGGACCGTTCAGACCTTGTTTCGGGACCGTTCAAACCTTGTTTCAGGACCGTTCAGACCTTGTTTCATGACCGTTCAGACCTTGTTTCAGGACCGTTCAAACCTTGTTTCAGGACCGTTCAGACCTTGTTTCAGGACTGTTCAGACCTTGTTTCAGGACCGTTCAAACCTTGTTTCAGGACCGTTCAGACCTTGTTTCGGGACCGTTCAGACCTTGTTTCAGGACCGTTCAGACCTTGCTTTGGGACTGTTCAGACCTTGTTTCAGGACCGTTCAGACCTTGTTTCGGGACCGTTCAAACCTTGTTTCGGGACCGTTCAGACCTTGTTTCAGGACCGTTCAGTCCTTGTTTTGGGACCGTTCAGATCTTGTTCCGAGACCGTTCAAACCTTGTTTCAGGACCATTCAGACCTTGTTACAGGACCGTTCAAACCTTGTTTCAGGACCGTTCAGACCTTGTTTCAGGACCGTTCAGACCTTTTTTCAGGACCGTTCAGACCTTGTTTCGGGACTGTTCAGACCTTTTTTCAGGACCGTTCAGACCTTGTTTCGGGACTTTTCAGACCTTGTTTTGGGACCGTTCAGACCTTGTTTTGGGACCGTTCAGACCTTTTTTCAGGACCGTTCAGACCTTGTTTTGGGACCGTTCAGACCTTTTTTCAGGACTGTTCAGACCTTGTTTCGGGACCGTTCAGACCTTGTTTTGGGACCGTTCAGACCTTTTTTCAGGACCGTTCAGACCTTGTTTTGGGACCGTTCAGACCTTTTTTCAGGACTGTTCAGACCTTGTTTCGGGACTGTTCAGACCTTGTTTTGGGACCGTTCAGACCTTGTTTTGGGACCGTTCAGACCTTTTTTCAGGACCGTTCAGACCTTGTTTCAGGACCATTCAGACCTTGTTTCGGGACTGT
>NW_013955874.1:4074-4715 GCF_001266775.1 Austrofundulus limnaeus
AGATGTAGTCCTGATGAGTTCTGATGTGGTTCTGATGTGGTTCTGATGTGGTCCTGATGAGTTCTGATGTGGTTCTGATGTGGTTCTGATGTGGTTCTGATGTGGTCCTGATGAGTTCTGATGCGGTCTGATGTGGTTCTGATGTGGTTCTGATGTGGTCCTGATGAGTTCTGATGAGGTTTGATGTGGTTCTGATGAGATCCTGATGTGGTTCTGATGAGTTCCGATGAGGTCCTGATGAGGTTCTGATGAGGTTCTGGTGAGGTCTGATGTGGTTCTGATGAGGTCTGATGTGGTTCTGATCAGGTCTGATGAGGTCCTGATGTGGTTCTGATGAGGTCTGATGTGGTTCTGATGAGGTCCTAATGTGGTTCTGATGAGGTCCTGAGTTCCGATGAGGTCCTGATGTGGTTCTGATGATGTCTGATGAGGTCCTGATGAGGTCCTGATGAGGTCTGATGTGGTTCTGATGAGGTCCGGATGAGGTCCTGATGTGGTTCTGATCAGGTCTGATGTGGTTCTGATCAGGTCTGATGAGGTCTGATGTGGTTCTGATGAGGTCCGGATGAGGTCCTGATGTGGTTCTGATCAGGTCTGATGTGGTTCTGATCAGGTCTGATGAGGTCTGATGTGGTTCTGAT
>NW_013955875.1:0-1137 GCF_001266775.1 Austrofundulus limnaeus
TGCTAACGCTGCTAACTCTGCCAATGCTGCTAATGCTGTTAACCATGCTAATGCTGCTAACTCTGCCAATGCTGCTAACACTGCTAACGTGCTAACTCTGTTAGTGTTGTTAACCTTGCTAGCACTACTAACTTTGCTAATGCTGCCAGTGCTGCTAACGTGCTAACTCTGTTAGTGCTGTTAACCTTGCTAGCACTGCTAACTTTGCTAATGCTGCCAATGCTGCTAATGCTGCTAACTCTGTCAATGCTGTTACCCTGCTAGCGCTGCTAATGCTGCTAATGCTGCTAGCTCTCCGTCATCTCATTTGCACGTGCCAAAAGATATACTTTCTGATTACCAGTTAATGCGCTCAATTTAGGACAAAGCACTGGAAATTATTTCCATACTTAAWTATAAAGGTGTGTTAAATTATGTTCTGTAGAAAATCATATACATCCTGATTTTAATAAAATGTAGATTTATGATGTGTACATATTTATTTATGTTAACTTGCAAACTTAAACTGGCCCATTTTTCTAGACTCATCTCCGTTTTATTTTTTTCTGGAATAAAAATCCACATCTTTTGCAAATGTCTTTTCTARGAAACACTGCAGGTGACTAAAGACTGAAACTGAATCCATTCTGTCATCAAGCGGTCGATCAAAATGCTACATGCTAAAAACAAACAAAGCCCTTTTGGCAGTTTAATTTAGCGCATGCGCAAATGAGCTAATGGTACTGATCGTGCTTCTGGAAGAGATCGGGCAGTGACAGCTGCTAACTCTGCTAATGCTGCTAACGTAATTAATGTTGCTAATGCGGCTAACGCTGCTAGCGCTTCACTACAAGACATCACATTTGTAGTTGCAGCCGATGTCTGAACAGCAATTCAAACTGCTGGAGCACAGAAACCATCCATGTRGTTTTCAATGAAGACATTTTGAATTTAAACTTTAAATACCATCTCCAGCAGAATTAGCAGAGTCAGAAGCATTAGCTGTGTTAGCTTTTGCTTTTGTTGCAGGATGATGATGTCACAAAAATGCAGATCAACAAAAAAGGCCATGTTCTAATCTGAAATTCTTAAATGCAAGCTTTATCAATTATCAGCAACATTCAAGATGTGATTTTTACATTTAGATTTAGCATTTAA
>NW_013955875.1:3024-3817 GCF_001266775.1 Austrofundulus limnaeus
GCTGACCTAGTACTGACCTAGGGCTGACATAGTACTGACCTAGGGCTTATGTAGTACTGACCTAGGGCTAACTTAGTACTGACCTAGGGCTAACCTAGTACTGACCTAGGGCTAACTTAGTACTGACCTAGGGCTTATGTAGTACTGACCTAGGGCTAACCTAGTACTGACCTAGGGCTAACTTAGTACTGACCTAGGGCTAACCTAGTACTGACCTAGTACTGACCTAGTGCTGACCTAGTGCTGATCTAGGGCTGACCTAGGGCTGACCTAGTACTTACCTAGGGCTGACCTAGTACTTACCTAGTGCTGACCTAGTACTGACCTAGGGCTGACCTAGTACTGACCTAGTACTGACCTAGGGCTGACCTAGTACTGACCTAGGGCTGACCTAGTACTTACCTAGTACTGACCTAGTACTTACCTAGTACTGACCTAGGGCTGACCTAGTACTTACCTAGGGCTGACCTAGTGCTGACATAGTACTGACCTGGTACTGACCTGGTACTGACATAGTACTGACCTAGTGCTGACCTAATACTGACCTAGCACTTACCTGCTACTGACCTAGTGCTGACCTAGTACCTACCAAGTACTTACCTGGTAAATGAATAGCTGTGTGATACCTGATGTCATTTTGTCGATGATGTCTCTCTCGTAGTTCAGATTAGAAGAATTGTAAACTAATTAATCTTTGGAGTCAGCTCAATTCAAAATGGCCGCCACAGCCATTGGAACAACTGACAGATATTGGCTGTGTCCAAAACGACAGGCCGGGTCCTCCGGAGGACCC
>NW_013955875.1:4817-5601 GCF_001266775.1 Austrofundulus limnaeus
TCTCTGCACTCAGGTCATACATCCTAGGAAATGTCTCAGATTTGAGTCTCTTGTCTCGGTTCATACATCCTAGGAAATGTCTCAGACTCGAGTCTCTGCACTCGGTTCATACATCCTAGGAAATGTCTCAGACTTGAGTCTCTGCACTCAGGTCATACATCCTAGGAAATGTCTCAGATTTGAGTCTCTTGTCTCGGTTCATACATCCTAGGAAATGTCTCAGACTCGAGTCTCTTGTCTCGGTTCATACATCCTAGGAAATGTCTTGGACTCGAGTCTCTTGTCTCGGTTCATACATCCTAGGAAATGTCTCAGACTCGAGTCTCTGCACTCGGTTCATACATCCTAGGAAATGTCTTGGACTCGAGTCTCTTGTCTCGGTTCATACATGCTAGGAAATGTCTCAGACTCGAGTCTCTTGTCTCGGTTCATACATCCAAGGAAATGTGTCAGACTCGAGTCTTTTGTCTCGGTTCATACATCCTAGGAAATGTCTCAGACTCGAGTCTTTTGTCTCGGTTCATACATCCTAGGAAATGTCTTGGACTCGAGTCTCTTGTCTCGGTTCATACATCCTAGGAAATGTCTCAGACTCGAGTCTCTGCACTCGGTTCATACATCCTAGGAAATGTCTCAGACTCGAGTCTCTGCACTCGGTTCATACATCCTAGGAAATGTCTCAGACTCGAGTCTCTGCACTCGGTTCATACATCCTAGGAAATGTCTCAGACTCGAGTCTCTGCACTCGGTTCATACATCCTAGGAAATGTCTCAGATTCGAGTC
>NW_013955876.1:0-1090 GCF_001266775.1 Austrofundulus limnaeus
TGTCCTGTCCCTGTCTCCTCTGTCCTCGTCTTGTCTCCTCTGTCCTGTCCCTGTCTCCTCTGTCCTGTCCCTGTCTCCTCTGTCCTGTCCTTGTCTCCTCTGTCCTGTCCCTGTCTCCTCTGTCCTGTCCCTGTCTCCTCTGTCCTCGTCTTGTCTCCTCTGTCCTGTCCTTGTCTCCTCTGTCCTGTCCCTGTCTCCTCTGTCCTGTCCCTGTCTCCTCTGTCCTCGTCTTGTCTCCTCTGTCCTCGTCTTGTCTCCTCTGTCCTGTCCCTGTCTCCTCTGTCCTGTCCCTGTCTCCTCTGTCCTCGTCTTGTCTCCTCTGTCCTGTCCCTGTCTCCTCTGTCCTGTCCCTGTCTCCTCTGTCCTCGTCTTGTCTCCTCTGTCCTGTCCTTGTCTCCTCTGTCCTGTCCTTGTCTCCTCTGTCCTGTCCCTGTCTCCTCTGTCCTGTCTCCCTGTCTCCTCTGTCATGTCCCTGTCTCCTCTGTCCTCGTCTTGTCTCCTCTGTCCTGTCCCTGTCTCCTCTGTCCTCTCCCTGTCTCCTCTGTCCTCGTCTTGTCTCCTCTGTCCTGTCCCTGTCTCCTCTGTCCTGTCCCTGTCTCCTCTGTCCTCGTTTTGTCTCCTCTGTCCTGTCCCTGTCTCCTCTGTCCTGTCCCTGTCTCCTCTGTCCTCGTCCTGTCTCCTCTGTCCTCGTCCTGTCTCCTCTGTCCTCTTGTCTCCTCTGTCCTCGTCCTGTCTCCCTGTCTCCTCTGTCCTCGTCCTATCTCCCTGTCTCCTCTGACCTCGTCCTGTCTCCTCTGTCCTCGTACTGTCTCACTGTCTCCTCTGTCCTCGTCCTGTCTCCCTGTCTCCTCTGTCCTCGTCCTGTCTCCTCTGTCCTCGTCCTGTCTCACTGTCTCCTCTGTCCTCGTCCTGTCTCCCTGTCTCCTCTGTCCTCGTCCTGTCTCCTCTGTCCTCGTCCTGTCTCCCTGTCTCCTCTGTCCTCGTCCTGTCTGCCTGTCTCCTCTGTCCTCGTCCTGTCTCCTCTGTCCTCGTCCTGTCTCCCTGTCTCCTCTGTCCTCGTCCTGTCTGCCTGTCTCCTCTGTCCTCGTCC
>NW_013955876.1:1989-2787 GCF_001266775.1 Austrofundulus limnaeus
TCTTTCCTCTTCTTGTCTCCTCTGTCCTTTCCTTGTCTCCTCTGTCCTGTCCCTGTCTCGTCTTTCCTCTTCTTGTCTCCTCTGTCCTGTCCTTGTCTCCTCTGTCCTGTCCCTGTCTCCTCTGTCCTCGTCTTGTCTCCTCTGTTCTGTCCCCGTCTCCTCTGTCCTGTCCCTGCCTCGTCTTTCCTCTTCTTGTCTCCTCTGTCCTGTCCTTGTCTCCTCTGTCCTGTCCTTGTCTCCTCTGTCCTTTCCTTGTCTCCTCTGTCCTGTCTCCCTGTCTCCTCTGTCCTCATCTTATCTCCTCTGTCCTCGTCTTATCTCCTCTGTCCTCGTCTTATCTCCTCTGTCCTCATCCCTGTCTCCTCTGTCCTCGTCTCTGTCTCCTCTGTCCTCATCCTGTCTCAGTAGTCCTGTTGTCTCTGTCTCCTCTGTCCTCGTCCTGTCTCCCTGTTTCCTCTGTCCTGTACCTGTCTCCTCTGTCCTCGTCCTGTCTCCCCCATCCTGTCCCTGTCTCCTCTGTCCTCGTCCCTGTCTCCTATGTCCTCGTCCCTGTCTCCTCTGTCCTCGTCCCTGTCTCCTCTGTCCTCGTCCTGTCTCAGTAGTCCTGTTGTCTCTGTCTCCTCTGTCCTCGCCCTGTCTCCCTGTTTCCTCTGTCCTCGTCTTGTCTCCTCTGTCCTCGTCCTGTCTCCCTGTCTCCTCTGTCCTCTCTGTCCTGTCCCTGTCTCCTCTGTCCTGTCCCTGTCTCCTCTGTCCTGTCCCTGTCTCCTCTGTCCTCGTCCTGTCTCCTCTGTCCTCTCC
>NW_013955876.1:3787-4430 GCF_001266775.1 Austrofundulus limnaeus
ATTTAAGACAGTTCATTGAAATGATACATTAATAACACATTTATTAGTTATATTTTGACAAAATGTGATTTTTGCAGTCAGAATATTATATCTGATTATTTCTCCATATTCAACTTTAGACTCCACGTTTCGATGTGATGACTCACAGATGTAAGACATTTCTACTTCATCTCATCTTGTCATTGTTCATGATAATAATAAAAACCTCTACAGATATATTGAATGTAAGTGTGGTTGGATGAGAAGTATAAAAATAAACCTTCTGACATCGTATTGTTTGTGTGATGGATCACAGCTGTGTGTGTCTGCCTGCAGCAGGACACATGATGTGTGGAGGGTGTGTACGATGGCAGAAACAACCATCAGCTTCATTAAGGAAAGAAACAGAAAACAACCAAATATCATTCAGACTGCAGCTGCAGACCAGAACCACCTTCAGCTGGTAGTTCTGCAGGTTTGGTACCACACACTCACCAGGAAGTGTTCTGGAACTGCATATTTGGCAATCCTGGTTGAGACGAGTCCTCTGAGCTGCTGCAGGACAGTGTGCTGGTCCTCATCTACATTATCCTTCAGAACCACGAAGGCAAATGGTACTGAGAGTACACACACACACACACACACACACACACACACACACACA
>NW_013955877.1:0-311 GCF_001266775.1 Austrofundulus limnaeus
CTTCTGGTGTGAGTCTGGTACGCCCACACTGCATTGGTTCCACTTCTGTAACAGGATCTTGGTTAACGGTAGGGTACATACCAGTATGGCGGAGCTCAGGTACTCGGGGAGTATGGGAAATGGAGTCTCGTTCCTTTCGTCTCTCTCTCAGACGATTATTGATCCTAATGGCCAGGGCGATAAGCTCATCCAAACTTTCTGGTTCGTCTCGGGAAGCCAGCTGGTCCCTTATCTGCTCAGAAAGGGAGTTAACAAAAATACCTCTTAAAGGTAGTTCCTCCCATCCGGACTCCTCGGCCACAATGCGGAAA
>NW_013955877.1:1923-3738 GCF_001266775.1 Austrofundulus limnaeus
TTCCAAATTGCCTCACAGACGTCCACAAAAGTCAGAAGAGCAGGGAGGCAGGCAAAGAGGTCTATCTAGCTGGAGAGCATTTTGTTCAAAAATAGAGAGGACTACTCCAGTGGGAGAAGTATGAGGAATGATGGAGAATAGGAGGAGACCRGCAGGACTGGGACTATCCTGTTTTAATCTCAGAACAGAGGCTAGCTGTCTCTGATTGTGATAAAGCAAAAGTTATGGCCTAAAGCTTTGCCAAAATTCACAGTTCTGAAAATCTCTTAGGGGAGGCTAAAAGAAAAAAGGAACAAACAATGGCTCAATATGAAGAAATATTCATTAATAAGGTAGATACAGAACTTCAAACAGATGCACTGTTTACAATGGAAGAGATGAACAGGGTTCTTGGAAAAGATCAAATCTGTTTTGTAATCCTGAAGACCTTGGGTCTGGAAGCACTCATGAAGTTGTTATCTTTGTATAACAGAGTTTGGATTGAGGGTAAGCTCCTAACTGCATTTAAGGAGGCAGTCATTTTGCCAATAAGGAGACCAGGGAAAGATCCATCTAAACAAAGTAGCTGCCATCCAATAGCTCTTACATCAAATAAATGCAAAATAATGGAACAAATGATTACAGAAAGATTGTTGTTTGAGCTTGAGAAAAAGAGGATTGTTAGCTAGAGTGGGTTCAGAAAGGCAGAAAATACTACAGATTCCATTATTAGACTGGAAAATGAAATAAGGAAAGTCCAGGCAAACAAGGAAACCGTAAWTGCAGTGTTCTTTGACAYTGATAAAGCATATGATATAATGTGSAAGGAGGGCCTTGTAATTAAATTACACACATTGGGGGTTGGTGCTAGGGCCATTAATTGGATCAAAGACTTTCTTTTTCATAGACAGATTCAGGTTCAAATCGGTACAGCTTTGTGCAGCCWATACACAGTTTATAATGGTACTCCACAGGGAACCTGTATTAGTCCTTTGCTCTTTATAATCAGCATCAGTAATATCTTTGCCAAGGTCCTAGATGGCATTTATTAGTCACTTTTTGCAGATGAAGACACACTATGGAAGAAGGAAAAATGTTGAACATCTACTGGTTAAGGTCCAAGAAGCTGTGGATAATGTGGTTGAGTGGTTATGTGACAGGGGGTTTAGGTTTTTAGTAGAAAAAYGAGGAGGAAAGTGAGTGAAGACCTTAAACTGCAGATATATGTAGAGGAAGTGGAGAGAACTGGATCATTAAAGTATTTAAATGTAATATCTGATTCACGCTTGACATGGAAGGAGCATATTGAAAGGTTTGAAGAAAAATGTAAAAAAGGTAATAAATGTGATGAGATGTTCAGCAGAAAGGGAGTTGGGAGCAAGCTGTTTAGCCCTAAATAAAATTTATCAAGCTTTGATTGTCAGTAATAGATTATAGAAGTGTAGCCTTTGGTTCAGCAGCTATCTCTCTCCTGAAAAAAAAACTAGACATAATCTAAACTTGTGGTGCTTTTAAAACTTCACCAGTGAATGCTTTGCAGGGAGAGATGGGAGAAACGCCAATGGAGCTGAGGAGAAAACAGACTAAAATAAATTATTGAGTTCATCTTAACAGTCATGGAAAGTCAAACCCCACCAGAGAAGCACTTCAACACTGCTGGGAGTATGCCAGGGAGACCATTTTGGGAAGATAGGGCAGCAACTGCCAAATAGAACAGGGGTTCTTAAAACCTCTTGAGCCCCACGACCCCGCCGGCAGGGGCAAAATCGATTTTTTTTATTATTTTGCTTTCTCTTATTAACCAACGTTCTCATAGGTAAACATAGACATGTGTGG
>NW_013955877.1:4738-5321 GCF_001266775.1 Austrofundulus limnaeus
CAATGTGGTCCCACGGCCCTCTGTGGCCCAAAGTTAAAAACTGTTGTTCTTTTGAGGCCCTCAAGGTGGCGCTCCATGGGTTAAGAATCTCTGAATAGATGGTTTGAAGATCTGTCCTGCATTGGTATACCCAGATGTGTCCCCCTGGTTAATGGTGTGCCCAAAGGTTATTTATACCTCTTACACCAGAAGAGAGAAGAAAATCGAAAAGTAGATCTTGTTGCAACCTTTGATTATTGAGTAAAATTTAAATACTCTGATTGTGTTTCTATTTTCACAGATGGTACCAAGGATTCAGACACAGAAGTAACAGGTTTTGGGGTGTCAGTTCCAGCAACGGTATTATTAGGTGCACTCCAGATGTTTGGTGATCTATACTGTGGAGATGGTGGCAGTTTTTTTGTGGCATTACGGTGGGCAGAGCTTACAAAATTAAACAACAAGGTAGTAGTGGTAGTAGGCGACAGTCATCCCCAACTCATACTTGAGCTCTAACAGGTCGGCCATTATCTTTGCTTCAAACATGAATGTTTGGAGTCGACCTGATTCAAGATGGCAAAGACACAATGTCTCTAACTCAGTC
>NW_013955878.1:0-1599 GCF_001266775.1 Austrofundulus limnaeus
GTACTTCACCTAACACTTCCTGTCTCTAACATAGGCATGTTTGTGTTTGTCTCTTCCTGGAGCCTTGTTGGATTTGGGATAAACTTGTGAATGTTTACAGGTTTTTATTTTTATTTTTTGCAGTTTATAAATAAACGACTATGAGAAGCAACACGCAGGTTAGCTTGCTAACAAGCTAATCGGAGAAGCTAACTCGTTAGCCACCGTTAGCTGTCATCATGGCAGCTTCCACTCCTCTCATCTCTGCTCCTGTTTTAAGGTTTGTAACTCTTTTTTTAAATCTGGCTGAACTCGTTTGATTGATGGAATAAATCCAAAAGAAGCAGATTATTATAGATTATAATAAATGATAATAGCCATGAGAATTAAATGCTGCACTTGTTTCAGGTTATTTGTCTCCTTTAGCTTAAATTATTAACCGGTAACAGACAGAAAATAAAAACATTGAGGACATTTTAAGACAATAATGCTTTTTGTGTGTGTTTTATCTCCTGAATAAATAAACATAATTCACTTTTTAACTGTGTGGTTATAAATGTAAAATAAACAAAACAAAAACCTTAAAACGTTCAGGNATATATATATGATGAAGATGATGATAGGAGAGCAGAAAGATGAAGAAGCATCTTGTTTTTCAGGACATTCGTTGGACGCAGAGGACAAACGTCCTCCACAGACCTCTGGACCTCCTGTTTGTCCTCTACCTGGTCCTGGCTCTGGGCTTCTGTGTTTTCAGAGGACTGGTGAGGAAAACCAGACGGTTGTTGATGAAAAGGTCCTGACATGTGGGGGCTCTCCGGCTCACTTCCTGTCTGTGTCTCAGATCGCTCTGGACTGCCAGGACAAACGGTGTCAGGACTACAGCCAGCTGTACGAGCCTTACCTGAAGGACCCCTCAGGCTATCCTAAAGTCCAGGTGGGTCAGAGACCAGCTGCTGGGAACATCCAGCTCCTGCTTTAACTGGATTTGATGCATGTTTCCAGATGCTGGTGGGCATGCTGTACTCTGGACCGTACTACGTCTTTGCTCTGTATGGGCTGCTGGTCCCAGGATGTGACTGGATGCCAGACCTGACCCTGGTACACTCAGGAGCTCTAGCACAGGTTTGGACCATTAATGCACTCCAGAACAATAAAAATATAACATTTTAAATATCAGCAGCCTGATTTCCTGCACAAACATTAAAATATCTTTTAAAATCAGACATATGGAAAATTATTGTGTCCAGAGAGGATCTGTAGTCCCTCCAGAGAGTTCTGGCTCTGGCCCAAGGTCTCTTCTGGTCCACGTGTCCTGCAGTCTGAAGTGCAGGCTGGACACCTGAAACAACTGTTTGATGTCTTGTAGGGAAGAGATAGCAGCATTAGCAGAGTTAGCAGGGTTAGCATGGTTATGAGGATCAGCAGTGTTAAAAGCTTTAGCAGAGTTAGCAGGGTTAGCAGCATTGACAGGGTTAGCATGGTTAGCAGCATTAGCAGAATTAGCAATCTTAGCATGGTTATCAGGATTAGCAGTGTCAAAAGCTTTGGTAGGATTAGCAGCATTGACAAGGTTAGCATGGTTAGCAGCATTAGCAGAGTTAGCAATGTTAGCATGGT
>NW_013955878.1:2599-3703 GCF_001266775.1 Austrofundulus limnaeus
GTCTTAAACTGTAGGAACCCTGTTTAAAGGAAAACCAACCATTTTCAGACAAAAAGCTGCAGTCGATAAAAACCACAATCTGTGAATCAACACATGAAAACTTTATTAGGCTAAACATTTTAAAGCTTCTATCCTACAGATGTTTACGTTTTGTTTGTTTGTTTGTTTGTTCTGTGGGTCTAATGAGTTTCTTCTTTCAGTCACAAACAGCACAGAGCTGCTCTGAGAAAAGAGAGACGGAGACGGAAGCGCCAGGCTCTCGCTCAGGCCAGAGAAAACGGTAAAACATTTTTACTGACGTCACCACGACGACGAGCCGTTTTCACCACCGCTCTAACCACAGAAAGTTCTTTAGTGTTGAAGAACGAAGCTGGGGAGGAAGAGGACGTGAAGGATGAAGACAGTGAAAACTATGATGATGAGGAAGAGGAGAGGTGGGACACGTTAAAGGTCAGGTTTTGATGAGCAGCGGGGACGTTCTGATTGTTTAATCCTGGCTTTGTTCGTTGGTTTCTCAGGCGGCGGGAACACGAGCGCTGGTTGGAGCGAGAGCGGCAGGCTCAGGAGGAGTTCAGGCTGAGGACGGAGAGGGAGGAAGCTGCCAGGAGGAGAAAAGAGGAAGAGGAGGTAATCACCTGTGGAGGGGACAGATGGACTCACCTGTCTGTATGAGACACCTGGTTATTTTACTAACACAGGTCTGAGGACCACAGGAACACCGAGCGCTCCTGAGCCACACGAACTGAGCTCTACCTGGTGTTTCCTGCACAGAAACACAGTTTTAACACTTCTAAACACTGAGCAGTACTACGAGTACAACTACATGTATAAACACTGAGTAGTACTACGAGTACAACTACATGTATAAACACTGAGCAGTACTACGAGTACAACTACATGTATAAACACTGAGCAGTACTACGAGTACAACTACATGTATAAACACTGAAAAGTACTACGAGTACAACTACATGTATAAACACTGAGCAGTACTACAAGTACAACTACATGTATATACACTGAGCAGTACTACGAGTACAACTATGTATAAACACTAAGCAGTACTACAAGTACAACTACATGAATAAACACTGAGCAGTACTA
>NW_013955879.1:0-695 GCF_001266775.1 Austrofundulus limnaeus
CTTCAGCTCAAATGCATGTAAAGCATAATTTCTTCACATTCATTTGGCTCAGATGCTGTAAAAACTGTTTTGTGTCACAAATAGGTCAAAACTCCAGCAAACGATCAAACACAAATGTTTTCTTTTCTCCTTTATTTGTACTTGCATAAAACCAAAGACAGACAAATGTTGACATATTAAAAAAAGAGAGCGAGTAGAGGGATTGCAAAATGTTGCTTTCAATTATTTTGTCAATCAGAACTGTTTATGGAGGAAGGTTCATGATGAAAATTATATTTACCACAATGTTTTGAACTTAGAAATTTATTTTACAACACACCGAGACAAAATATTAGACAAATTTGAAATTTGCAATTAAATAAAATAAAATAAAACTACAAAAATAAGATGGAAAAACAATGCAAGTATGTATATTTTAAACTCTTTATTATTAGGCCCACTGAACACTGTCTGAATAAAAGACTAAAATTATTCAGAACAACACAGGGGTTTTGTTGACATTCATGGGGAATCACAATTCTCAGGTCAGAAATTAGAGTGGGCACAATTAGGTTTGTAATAATTAAAAGTATAACTGCTCATTTAAAAATAGTGTCAAATTAAATAATTTATATTCAAATTAAATAAAATTAGGCTGATGTCTCATCATTAAAGTGCAGATAAAACACTGAATATCAAGTTAGCAGACTTTACTC
>NW_013955879.1:1607-2441 GCF_001266775.1 Austrofundulus limnaeus
GGTCGAGAGACCCCTTCAGTTGTGGCAAGAGTTCTGGGGGCCGACCAGGGAACCTCCCCAGATGAAACAAAAGTTCTGGGAGCCGACCAGGGAACCTCCCCAGATGAAACAAAAGTTCTGGGGGCCGACCAGGGAACCATTCACAGTGAAGCCTCGCAGAAACAGACATTGTGCCCCAGGAGGAGATGAGAGCAAATGTTGAGCCAAGGGAATAATGCCTTGGTGTCCCCCACAATGAGCGGGAAAATGTTGCTGGGGAGAGGGATGTCTCCGTATCTCTCCTGGACCGGTTGCCTTCGTGACCCGACTATGGATAAATGGAAGAAGATAAATATAGAAGGTTTTTATTTATTTATTAATTTATTTTGCTTTTCATCAGAGTGACAGAAATGGGCCTCCATAAGGCGAGTCATTTTCAGGTAGGTATTAAAGCCTCAGTACTTTCAGAATTTGGATTCCCTTAAAATATTTCTATACAATCAAACTATTTTTTATTAATTTCAATGTGTCTGTTAATCAGATGAACTCTTTAATTTATGTACCCCACCAATTTAAAGGCAGACTGTAGCCTACTTTCCCAAATTTTTACATGGGTAAAGTGCATTGGACCATCAGTCATGTCAGATGCATACAGTAGCACAGGTAACCTGGAAATAAGAGGACCAAAGAGACATGAGGAGAGCCCTCTTCTTTTTTTTGATCAAAGTCTTTTTTATTATTTTTTAACATAAACCACGAAAAAAAAAAAACTAACTAACTAACAAAAACACAAACACCCGAAATCTCTCCCATCCCACCCCCTCCTATACCGGATCTACTGCAACAACATAAATC
>NW_013955879.1:3441-3655 GCF_001266775.1 Austrofundulus limnaeus
CCTTTAATCTTAGGGCTGTTTCGTAAAGCCACTGCGAGTGGTTCAATCGCGACTGCGAATAAGAGTGGCGAGAATGGGCACCCCTGCCTCTTACCAAGTTCTAATTCAAAATAGCTGGATAGATTACTGTTAGTGCATATGTCTGCCATTGGCAAGGTATACATATCAGCTTCACCCATGAAACAAATTTAGGACCAAAGTTAAACATCTCCAA
>NW_013955879.1:4655-5612 GCF_001266775.1 Austrofundulus limnaeus
AATTAAGATATAGCGTGGGACATAATGTTAGAAGGTTCATTACAGACTGACAGTCATACTGGATCGATGAGAATTGGATCTACGGTTAACGCCGGTCCTCATTGGCCGTCGCTGGGATGATTTTCTTTTTAATGTAGTCCATTGCTTTATTGGTATCCAGGAACTCCTCATTTTCGTCCCCATGAGAAATGTGGAGCAGTGCAGGGAAAAGCAAGCCATAGCGAACATCTAGTCGGTTGCAAAGAAGCCTCCTCACCTCCGTAAACACCGCCCAAGCCCTGGCCACAGCTGCCGTGTAGTCAGATGTGATTATAATTGGTGCCTACTTAAAGTGAAGAGGGCCAAGGCTCCAAGCTCCACGCAATATTTCTACACAATCTTGATAATAGTACAGCTTAGCAACAATAACCCGTGGTATATCGCCCGACTTGTTCCCACCTGGAGAGCGATGAGCTTGGTCAACCAGTGGCACTTTATCCATCTGTAGAACCTCCGCTAGCAGTTTGGCCACTGCTGTAGTGGGGCTGGATTCTGGCGTCTCAGGAACTCCGATGATTTGCACGTTGCACCTTCTCATGCGCCCTTCCATATCGACACACTTCTTTTTGAGCCCGTTAACTTCTTTCAGTTCCAACACGGTGATGCATAGAGTAACAACCTCATCGGACCATGTTGACAAGCTGTCCTCCACCTCTTTAATGCTCTGCTTAACGTGGTCCAAGTCAGCACTGTAGTGAATTTATGTACTGTGCCTTTAAGAAATGTGAGCGCGCGTCCGAGTGGGTGCGCGCCCTTTGTTGAGTCCGCTTTTACATCTCGCTGTGATAAGCTGTCCCCATCTCTCTCGCTAAATAAACCTTGTCCAGAAGCTGAAGATTATAGTCATCTTTTTTTCATTCCTGTGTTACAGAAGAGTTTTTTTTAACATTCAACAACTACAGGACGACGCCCTGTGAT
>NW_013955880.1:0-595 GCF_001266775.1 Austrofundulus limnaeus
CTGGTAGAACGCACAGTGTGGAGTTGCTCATCTCCTGCAGCACTGCATCTATTCTGAACTCCACCAAGTCTTTCACTCTGTCCACCAACAGCTCCAAATCGACTGAAGACACACAGGATCAAGATGAAGAAAGTATGTTTGTGTAGATTCTGAGTTATGCAGAACAAGTTTTAATCCACGCTACTGGTTTTCTTTTGTTTGTCATATGTGTCACCTCTCATCTAAAAAAACGTTCTCAATTCAAAGGCAGAGCAGGATAGAGGAAAAACAGAAAACGAAGAGAAAAATGTCAGAGAAGTGAGAGCAAAAAAAAAAAAAGAACTGGGTTAAGGGGTAAATAAAAGCTAAAAAAGTGGAATTTGTTCTCACAAACAACCCAATGCAAATGTTATCACATGCTGCCAATGCTGACTTTTCTTTTGTGTCAGAATATGTGGCATCGATCTGACTTAAAAATTTATGCTTACCCAATGTTTTGTCAACACAGCCTAAATATGTATCTATATTCAGACTTTTCCAGCAGAGGATGTCCAAACCTGGCAGGATGGCTTCATCAACCTGGAAAGCAAGAGATAAATGTCATCGTTAAAAAAAA
>NW_013955880.1:2777-3094 GCF_001266775.1 Austrofundulus limnaeus
GTGTCAGTATCTCTGGGTCAAAGTTCACAACCAGTTCTGTAGTATTAGGAACCCTGACCAACAGTGGGGCATTCATGCCTGCTTCAGCTTCCTCCACCTGTTCAGGAAAGAAAGGTAAAATAGGACATTTTAGTGCGTATTGTCCTTGAACAAAAAGGACAAAGGGAGTTCAAACCATGAAAAAATAATATCAGTGATGGAAAGGATCAGTGATTAAGTAGATTTTCAAAACAAATCCTGATTTATGCATGCCATACATATTGGGATCATCAGTTTTACTACCTCATTACCTCCGCCAAGGAGGTAATGTTTTCAGT
>NW_013955880.1:8373-9103 GCF_001266775.1 Austrofundulus limnaeus
TATTGTATACAATAAACACAACAAGTTGGTGTAAAACCAATAGAAATCATGTATTAGTGAAAAAAGTCACTGATGAAGAAGAAACTAATATTCAGTTCTGTTTTCTACTGAAGCGGCTAGAAAAAAAATAAATTATGTATTAGTGGATGTGAATTGGTGAATAATACGACATTGTATGAAAGACTTTGTACCTTTGTACTTTGATCAACTTAGGGAAAATAAAAATGTAATACGCAAGTGTGATGCTCTTACACATGTAAGCAGAATGAAAAACATTCAAATACTTAACAGGAGAAAAATACCACAAGTTCAACTGGCTTTTAAAGGGATCAACGATTCATGAGCTGAAAGAAGAAAGAAATTATTTTTAATAGTTTGGNGGTGAATAATATGACATTGCATGAAAGACTTTGTACCTTTGTACTTTGAACTACTTAGGGAAAATAAAAATGTAATACGTAAGTGTGATGCTCTTATGTAAGCAGAATGAAAAACATTCAAATACTTAACAGGAGAAAAATACCACAAGTTCAACTGGCTTTTAATGGGATCAACGATTCATGAGCTGAAAGAAGAAAGAAATTATTTTTAATAGTTTGAGACAAGTTTTACTCACTTGAAACTTGGTGGCCAAGGTTTCGAGTCCATCAATCTCGGAGTCTTGCAGAACAAAGTAAGTGGACATGGTGGCGAACATTTCCAGTATTTTGATGAGACGTCTCTGGAATGC
>NW_013955880.1:11531-11901 GCF_001266775.1 Austrofundulus limnaeus
AAACAAACAAACAAACAAACAAAAACCACACAAAATATCTGATTTAGATTATGAATGGCATATTTCGTCAACGGTATTTTTTCATACCTGATTGAGGTGAATTGCTGCTTTGATTTTATCCACAACAACTCGCTGTGGTTGGTCCCAAATGGATCCATTATTACTGATATAGGCCTTACAAGCAGTGATCATCTGGTTTGTTACCTGCACGTATAAAGTGAGTTGTGAATTGTGAGTTCAAGAAATTGATCATTATGAACACAGCTGTAAAAATGCAAAAGTGGAAAATTTGTTTTGTTTTTGAGCTCTAATTTCACAAACACTGTAAAGCCTGTAATTAAGGCAAATACATTTTAATGTAATATTTGCC
>NW_013955880.1:12901-13412 GCF_001266775.1 Austrofundulus limnaeus
TCAGTAAACAACTAAAATCTCAAGGATTGCTGTCGTGAATCCAGGGTTTCTGGGAGTGAGGTTCTTTGGCCAGGCTGTTCCAGTAGGAACTTTAACCCAGATGAAACCGGGATGTACCCTGGAAAAACGTAGACAGTTAGAACTGAGCAAACTCCTTATTTCTCACTTAAAACCAGATAAATGTGCTGCCACCTCGGCTGGATTTAATGACAGTGTGCATGAGAGGTAGGCAGATAGTACAGGGAGGCTACGGACTTCAAGTAGCCTATAGAGTCAGATGTTGAGGTTCTATATGGGAGTGACAAGGATGGATACATTTAGGAATGAGATCAGAGATACAAATGAACAACATGAAGATAATTTTTGAAAGACCAAATTGGGATGGCTTGGATAATTTCAGAGGAGGCAAAGTTGGCATATTGGTTGAAAGATGTTAATATTGCAGCTAAAGACAAATAATAGGACCAAAAGGATATGGTTGCAGAAACCCTTTTACTAGAGACCTTTATAA
>NW_013955881.1:0-674 GCF_001266775.1 Austrofundulus limnaeus
ATATAATTACGAGTGATTTGAAGTTGTACTGTTTGAGCAGAAGTCTGTAATTCGTAAGGGACTGCAGCTAATGTGGTGCTGAACAGGAACTGCAGCAGCAGATGAACAGCTGGAAGCAGCGATTGAAGGAAATGCTGCAGGACAAACAGAAGCAGGTTCACACCGTCAAACCCAAAAGAACAGTGAACTCAGACAAACTGACGGAGATGAAGAGGACGGTGAGGAGGATCCAGAACTGAACCACTGTTGTGCTGCACCATCACTTTTAAATAGACGCTGATTAGCTGACGATTTCAGATCAAGGAGATGGAGCAGGTGGTGATGGAGGACATGAAGGAGGAAGAGAGACTTTTACAACGGGA
Organism: Austrofundulus limnaeus; assembly: GCF_001266775.1. Classification (NCBI taxonomy): domain Eukaryota; kingdom Metazoa; phylum Chordata; class Actinopteri; order Cyprinodontiformes; family Rivulidae; genus Austrofundulus; species Austrofundulus limnaeus. Next base: position 363 of record NW_013955881.1, read on the forward strand.
GGCAGAGAGCAGAGCTGCTACTGAGTTAACGACAGTCAGAGCAGACAGGAGCAGGTTTCTACTGCCCCCCATGTCTGACCCTGGTCAGGTCTGATCTGTGCAGCTGCAGGCCTGGTGGAGGGGCTGCATGGTCCGCAGAGGCCTGGGAGCTTTCAAAAAAGCCAAAGACAAGAAAACCAAGAAGAAGAAAGGAAAGAACAAGAAAGTAAAGAAGAAGAAATAACTTTGCTTTAACGCTTGTTCAAACAACACCATGAGAGAAGAATTTCAGTTTGTAGACTTTTTTATTTTTAAATATGAAAAAGATAAATA
>NW_013955881.1:2967-4149 GCF_001266775.1 Austrofundulus limnaeus
CACTAGTGCAGCTTAGTGGGGGAAATGTTGTTTGATATGGAGACGGACGAATTTAAAGCCTGAACGGCTTGCCATACCCGGTTCTGTCGCGTGCAATTTCTTAGATACAGTATAAAATAAAATAAAAAATCGAGAAGCGGATCTTTGCTTCAGTTTTATCATTAGAACTACGCCCAGTTTATCATTTTAACCTCAAAAGAAATTGATGAACGGAATATATGTGTAAGGTCTAAACTTGTAAATTATAAAGATATGTTTCTTTTGGTTTTGTTTTTGTTTTTCACATGAACTGACACACGAAGAAGTTGGTCTTACCTGAGGGATTACTCTTCCTTTCATCTCCACCATATCGTCAGCAGATGAATTGTGGCTCGCGCGCTCAGAACTGTCCATCACTCCAGTTGTTTTGATTAATAACTCGTGAAACGTTTCTGGCGGCGCCTTTTAAGGGTCCTCGGCGCTTTTATACGGTTATTATTATTTCAGAAAGTCCCAGACCGACGACGCATGCGGGCTAAGGTGGCGGTTTCAGGTTCAACCTCTTTTCCGGATGACGTGACAGGTCTCGTGATGTTATTGCATCAGATCTTTTTGTGTGTAGTTTTCTTTCTGTTTATCGTTAGTTTTTGTCAAATGCTTCCAGATGCTTATCTTTTGGATTTTGCATGTTAATAGGCTACAGGACGCTTGTTAGACTGCAGTCATGTGACCTAGATTACAATGTTGCATATTATGTATAATGTGTAAGATCCATACAGGTAACCAGTAACCAGATGCAGGTATCAGGCATTTTGAGATTCGGCTTTTGGCACGCGTAATTACGCACATCGTCAGCGCGATTATGCGTTGGACCGGGCAGGAAGTGTAGTCTGTTAATGTGTTTACTGTTATGTCATGAACAAACTTCTGTCTAAAAGAGCTGCAGTTAAATCGAGGTCCTCCTGTTCCTGCAGAGGATCAGGTTGTTGAGGAGCAGTGACTTTTATCCAGCAGGTCTGGCTAAATTGTTACGCAAAGTTTTAAGTTGCATGGTTTTACAACGTCAGAAATAATTTTTAAATAAATAAAATAAGCATAAAAATAAGGCAAAATAAAATGTTAACTACAGTTTTAAAGCTCTAATCCACATGTGTCAAGCTCGAGGCCCGTGGGTAACTCCTGTGCGTGTGTGTGTGTGTGTGT
>NW_013955881.1:5149-5992 GCF_001266775.1 Austrofundulus limnaeus
GTTTGAACATTCACCCAGACTTTAACTACACATCTGCACAGCAACTTGCTCTGCGTGCTCTTGCTTTACCACCTTTTATGTAACTGACCTCAGCCACAGTAACCTGGATAGGTGATAAAAATCATATATTTCGAGGATATCACAGCCCCAGCACGTCATGATTCCATCCTTAATCAGTCTCTTACTGAGAAGTGATAAAGAAGTCGTAAAAACTGGGAGTAGGTTTCTGTATTTTGAGGCTGCTGGCAAAACCCTGGCAGGTGTAACTGCCCAGGCCTTTGTAGTTGATCGCTCAACCCTGAGGACAGGAAGTTAGATGGTTCCTTTGCCAATATCCAAGCGTCAGCAGGAAAAGGCCTGGGCATGGTGCTGGAAACAAGCCCTTCCTGAGTCAGAGGCACAGACTTACACAACTACACTAAACACACTAAAGGTAACAAACACAAACCCTCACACTGACACACACACACACGAAACAGCATGGTGCTAAAAATCTGATGAGCGGGAACACGGCTCACTGAGCTCCCTCTGGCTCTGGCAGACAGACACTCTGCGTCACACACAGCTTGAAGCCTTTATATTTTTCTTCCCATCATGTTTCAGCACTGAATTTACTTGAAAAAATATGAGAAAAAAAGTTGTGTTTTTATTTTCTCAGTTAAATGCATTGATTTTGCAGGAATATATCCCATCAGAATATATACCTAATATACCAGAATATGTTGAATTTTGTTGCTTCATGTCCAATCTCTTCGTTTGATTTTAGTGTTAGAAAACAAAGATTTTTAGCCCTTTATTTAATTGCTATTATTCTACTTCTGGGTGAGTAACCATATTCTTTAA
>NW_013955882.1:0-754 GCF_001266775.1 Austrofundulus limnaeus
TATTTATTTCTATTTATGTCAAATTTTAACATGGGCAACTATTTATTTCTATTTATGTCAGATTTTAACGTGGGTTACATCCTCCCCTCTTTACCTAATGCACGTCCCTGTGCATTTTGAATTTATATTGTCATAACTCCAGGGATTCTTGGAGAGCTAGGTTCTTCAAGAGAGTCTGTAAACACATCACTCAAGGTTTGAAATAAAGACTGAACTATTGTAATCAACGGGTTTCCTAGCTCAGGATAAGTCAGTCTTTTAGTCGCTTTTCTGTCTCTGATAGGTCTTCCCGAACAGTCACTTTCATTTTGGTTGTCTGTTTGACCCAGATCACTTGTGTTTTCTTTGCTCTCCTGAGCAGGTTGAGTAGAAGGATGGACATTATCCGGATCTTTCTCAGGTAGGTTTCCAATTTCCTGTTCAGCAATTGACTTTTCCTCTTCAGAATCAGGTAAGTCTTTCTCTTCAGAATTAGGTAAGTCTTTTTCTTCAGGATCAGGTAAGTCTTTTTCTTCAGGATCAGGTAAGTCTTTCTCTTCAGGATCAGGTAAGTCTTTCTCTTCAGGATCAGGTAAGTCTAGGTCATAAGTTTCTACTGGAGAATTCTCAGGGAAAGCTTTGGCTACGTCTGGAGGATTTTGCTCAACAGTAGTCAAGTCAGGTTCTGGTTCAATCCTTTCAGGTGTAGGAATTACTTAATGAAATCAGGACCAGCCTATTTTCATAAATGTAATCCAGGATCTTGCAAGAAATG
>NW_013955882.1:3265-4110 GCF_001266775.1 Austrofundulus limnaeus
GCAAGCGTCCATCTGTCACCAAAGCCGTCCTTTGGATTGAAATACTTCTCAGGGTTCACTGTGGTTTTAGCGTGCTTTCTTAGCGGTGGATAGCCAGCAGTGAGCTCGTTGAGTGGCTTCACGATCTTTGAGTAGTCTTTAATGAACCGGCGGTAGTAACCGCAGAAACCCAGGAAGGTTCTTAACTCCTTCAAGTTGTTTGGTTTTGGCCAGGTTTTTAATGCTGCTACTTTGTCAGGGTCGGTCTCGATGCCTTTTTCAGACACAATGTGCCCGAGGTACTTTACAGAAGTTTGGTAGAACTTGCATTTCTTTGGTGACAGTTTCAAACCAAACTCTTTCAATCGGTTGAGCACGCGCATCAACCTCTCCTCGTGCTCTTCCAATGTAGAGGAGAAGATGATGAGATCATCCAGAAAAACTAGGGCTTGCTTCAAGTTCAACTCTCCCATACAACGCTCCATAAGCCTCTGGAACGTGCTAGGGGCGTTGGTTATCCCCTGAGGCATCCTGTTGAATTCAAAGAATCCTAGAGGGCAGACGAATGCGGTTTTGTGTTTGTCTGCTTCCTCCATCTCTATTTGATAGAAGCCTGATTTGAGATCGAGCACCGAGAACCACCTGGACCCGGTCAGCGCTGAGAAGGACTCTTCCAGATTAGGTAAAGCATATGAATCCTTTACTGTTTGTGTGTTCAATTTTCTGTAATCTATGCAGAGTCTGACATCACCATCCTTTTTCCTGACGACTACAATCGGCGAGGAGAAAGGTGATTCTGATTCACGGATGACTTCTGCATCAAGGAGTTGCTGGAGATGGGTACGCACAGCCTCTATGTCCTGCGG
>NW_013955882.1:5110-5662 GCF_001266775.1 Austrofundulus limnaeus
CATGCCAACTGCTTTTCTTTTAGCTGCTTCCTCTTCTCAGCTACAAGAGATGAGTTCGGCTCACTTTCACACTGAGGCTTAATGTGCCCATCCTCTCCACATCTAAAGCAATACCAGGGCCTTGGTCTATTGCTTGTGCTGATGTTTGCATCTCGGCTGTGGGGCTGCAGCCTTTGAGATGTGTGAGTGATAGCTGGGGAATGTGTGTTAGCTGTTTGGGGAGCTAGTGGTCTGGCAGTTGATTTAGCTTTTCTACTGTCTTTCTGTGTGATACGTGTGAGCTGGGACTGTAGATCAGCTATTTGTTTCTTTAAGTCTTGGATTTCAGACCTGTGATCAGGAACTGGTTGAGATGAGCTGCAGTCTTCTTCACTCTGCATATAAACACCTTGATAATGAGAGGACACTCTTGGTTTTGAAACATTGAAGTGTTGTTTCATGCGTGAAGCCTTGGAAGAACGTTTATCTTCTGCTGTGCGGAGTAACAGGAGAAGTTCAGCAAAGGTAGGTGGATTCTGCTTCTTTTGTTCTAGCTGGAGTTCAGCTATCAAG
>NW_013955882.1:6662-7208 GCF_001266775.1 Austrofundulus limnaeus
GATAAGCACTGATGACAATGTGGAGCGCATGTCAGGTACAACCAAGACCAGCGTAGGTACCTCGATGTCAACTCCAAGCAAGCTCTTTGGGAATCTGATGGTGGCCTCAACATAGCCAATGTAAGGGACGCTTTGACCGTTGGCTCCTTCTACTTCAAGCAGGTCGTTCAAGGAATTGAGAGGCAAGTGAGACAGGTTCTCTAGATAGAAGGAGTTGGGGATTGTTGATACTTGGGAGCCTGAATCCAACAAGCAACTACAGTCTTTGTCAGCTATGGTCACTTGTGCGGTGCACTTGGCTCCAATCAGACCTTTTGGCAAAGTTACCGACTGTCTTTGTGTGTGAGAGTTCACATGAGCTCTGTGCGATTTCTTCTTGGGACACTTTGCCTGTGTTCCAGTCCCCGTTTGTCCCACAACCGGAACTGAATCTAGTTTAAAGGATCAGGCTTTGAAGTGCCATGTTGACTGTCTCATGCCAACTGCTTTTCTTTTAGCTGCTTCCTCTTCTCAGCTACAAGAGATGAGTTCGGCTCACTTTCACAC
>NW_013955883.1:0-1446 GCF_001266775.1 Austrofundulus limnaeus
AAAAGGTAGCAGAATGTTAGCTGAGACAAAAGGTCGCAGAATGTTAGCTGAGACAAAAGGTAGCAGAATGTTAGCTGAGACAAAAGGTAGCAGAATGTTAGCTGAGACAAAAGGTAGCAGAATGTTAGCTGAGACAAAAGGTAGCAGAATGTTAGCTGAGACAAAAGGTAGCAGAATGTTAGCTGAGACAAATGGTAGCAGAACGTTAGCTGAGACGAAAGGTAGCAGAATGTTAGCTGAGACAAAAGGTAGCAGAACGTGAGCTAAGACAAAATGTAGCAGAGTGTTAGCTAAGACAAAAGGTAGCAGAACGTTAGCTAAGGCAAAAGGTAGCAGAACGTTAGCTAAGGCAAAAGGTAGCAGAAAGTTAGCTAAGACAAAACGTAGCAGAAGGATACCTAAGACAAAAGGTAGCAGAACGTTAGCTAAGACAAAAGGTAGCAGAATGTTAGCTGAGACAAAAGGTAGCAGAATGTTAGCTGAGACAAAAGGTAGCAGAATGTTAGCTAATACAAAAGGTAGCAGAATTTTAGCTGAGACAAATGGTAGCAGAACGTTAGCTGAGACGAAAGGTAGCAGAATGTTAGCTGAGACAAAAGGTAGCAGAACGTGAGCTAAGACAAAAGGTAGCAGAGCATTAGCTAAGACAAAAGGTAGCAGAATGTTAGCTAAGGCAAAGGGTAGCAGAACGTTAGCTAAGGCAAAAGGTAGCAGAACGTTAGCTAAGGCAAAAGGTAGCAGAGCGTTAGCTAATACAAAAGGTAGCAGAATGTTAGCTAACACAAAAGGTAGCAGAACGTTATCTAAGGCAAAAGGTAGCAGAATGTTAGCTAAGACAAAAGGTAGCAGAATGTTAGCTAATACAAAAGGTAGCAGAATGTTAGCTAATACAAAAGGTAGCAGAATGTTAGCTAATACAAAAGGTAGCAGAACGTTATCTAAAGCAAAAGGTAGCAGAACGTTAGCTAAGGCGAAAGATAGCAGAACATTAGTTAAGGAAAAAGGTAGCAGAACGTTAGCTAAGACAAAAGGTAGCAGAAAGTTACCCAAGACAAAAGGTAGCAGAACGTTAGCTGAGACAAAAGGTAGCAGAACGTTAGCTAAGACAAAAGGTAGCAGAACGTTAGCTAAGACAAAAGGTAGCAGAACGTTAGCTAAGACAAAAGATAGCAGAACGTTAGCTAAGACAAAATGTAGCAGAACGTTAGCTGATATAAAAAGGTAGCAGAACGTTAGCTAAGGCATATGTAGCAGAACGTTAGCTAAGATAAAAAGGTAGCAGAACGTTAGCTAAGACAAAATGTAGCAGAACGTTAGCTAAGATAAAAAGGTAGCAGAACGTTAGCTAAGACAAAATGTAGCAGAACGTTAGCTAAGATAAAAAGGTAGCAGAACGTTAGCTAAGACAAAATGTAGCAGAAAGTTAGCTAAGATAAAAAGGTAGCA
>NW_013955883.1:2446-3688 GCF_001266775.1 Austrofundulus limnaeus
CTAAGACAAAAGGTAGCAGAACGTTAGCTAAGACAAAAGGTAGCAGAACGTTAGCTAAGATAAAAGGTAGCAGAACGTTAGCTAAGGCAAAATGTAGCAGAACATTAGCTGAGATAAAAAGGTAGCAGAACGTTAGCTGAGATAAAACGGTAGCAGAACGTTAGCTAAGACAAAAGGTAGCAGAACGTTAGCTAAGGCTAAAGGTAGCAGAACGTTAGCTAAGGCAAAAGGTAGCAGAACGTTAGCTAAGGCAAAAGGCAGCAGAAAGTTAGCTAAGATAAAAAGATAGCAGAACGTTAGCTAAGACAAAAGGTAGCAGAAAGTTAGCTAAGATAAAAAGATAGCAGAACGTTAGCTAAGACAAAAGGTAGCAGAACGTTAGCTAAGACAAAAGGTAGCAGAACATTAGCTTAGACAAAAGGTAGCAGAACGTTACCTAAGACAAAAGGTAGCAGAAAGTTAGCTAAGGCAAAAGGTAGCAGAAAGTTAGCTAAGACAAAACGTAGCAGAATGTTAGCTAAGACAAAAGGTAGCAGAACGTTACCTAAGACAAAAGGTAGCAGAAAGTTAGCTAAGGCAAAAGGTAGCAGAAAGTTAGCTAAGACAAAACGTAGCAGAATGTTAGCTAAGACAAAAGGTAGCAGAACGCAGCATAAGACAAAAGGTAGCAGAACGTTAGCTAAGGCAAAAGGTAGCAGAAAGTTAGCTAAGATAAAAAGGTAGCAGAACGTTAGCTAAGACAAAAGGTAGCAGAACGTTGGCTAAGACAAAAGGTAGCAGAACATTAGCTAAGGCAAAAGGTAGCAGAACGTTAGCTGAGATAAAAAGGTAGCAGAACGTTAGCTAAGGCATATGTAGCAGAACGTTAGCCAAGATAAAAAGGTAGCAGAACGTTAGCTAAGACAAAATGTAGCAGAACGTTAGCCAAGACAAAAGGTAGCAGAGCGTTAGCTAAGACAAAAGCTAGCAGAATGTTAGCTAAGACAAAAGGTAGCAAAACGTTAGCTAAGATAAAAGGTAGCAGAACGTTAGCTAAGACAAAAGGTAGCAGAACGTTACGGTAGACATTGGCTCTGTCCAAAACCGCAGGCCAGGTCCTCCGAAGGACCCAGCCTACCCGGTCCAGGTGGGCCGGGTCCTTGTTAGACAGCGAAGACTGAAAAAAATTATCTTGAATTTGGATAGTCTAGCCTCCCGTCTTTACTCCGGCATACATCCTGTCGCCTAGCAACTGTGCCGACG
>NW_013955884.1:0-548 GCF_001266775.1 Austrofundulus limnaeus
ACACACGTCAGAATGAACACACGTCAGCATGAACACACGTCAGGTTGAACACATGTCAGAATGAACACGTCAGGATGAACACATGTCAGCATGAACACACGTCAGGATGAACACACGTCAGGATGAACACATGTCAGGTTGAACACATGTCAGAATGAACACGTCAGGATGAACATGTCAGGATGAACACACGTCAGGATGAACACACGTCAGGATGAACACACGTCAAGATGAACACACGTCAAGATGAACACACGTCAAGATAAACAAACGTCAGGATGAACACACGTCAGGATGAACACACGTCAGCATGAACACACGTCAGGTTGAACACACGTCAGGATGAACACATGTCAGGTTGAACACATGTCAGAATGAACACGTCAGGATGAACACACGTCAGGATGAACACACGTCAAGATGAACACACGTCAGGATGAACACACGTCAAGATAAACAAACGTCAGGATGAACACACGTCAGGATGAACACACGTCAGCATGAACACATGTCAGGTTGAACACACGTCAGGATGAACACATGTCAGG
>NW_013955884.1:2717-3372 GCF_001266775.1 Austrofundulus limnaeus
ACACATGTCAGGATGAACACATGTCAGGATGAACACATGTCAGAATGACACATGTCAGGATGAACACATGTCAGGATGAACACATGTCAGAATGAACACGTCAGGATGAACCCATGTCAGGATGAACACATGTCAGAATGAACATGTTAGGATGAACACATGTCAGGACGAACACATGTCAGGATGAACACGTCAGGATGAACCCATGTCAGGATGAACACATGTCAGAATGAACATGTTAGGATGAACACATGTCAGGACGAACACATGTCAGGACGAACACATGTCAGCATGAACACATGTCAGGATGAACACGTCAGGACGAACATGTCAGGACGAACATGTCAGGATGAACGTCAGGATGAACACATGTCAGAATGAACACATGTCAGAATGAACATGTCAGGATGAACACATGTCAGGACGAACACATGTCAGAATGAACACGTCAGGACAAACACGTCAGGACGAACATGTCAGGATGAACACGTCAGGATGAACACATGTCAGAATGAACACATGTCAGAATGAACATGTCAGGATGAACACATGTCAGGACGAACACATGTCAGGACGAACACATGTCAAGATGAACACATGTCAGCATGAACACGTCAGGATGAACACGTCAGGATGAACACGTCAGGATGAACAC
>NW_013955884.1:4372-4857 GCF_001266775.1 Austrofundulus limnaeus
CACTTCAGGATGAACACATGTCAGGATGAACACACTTCAGGATGAACGCATGTCAGGATGAACACATGTCAGGATGAACACACTTCAGGATGAACGCATGTCAGGATGAACACATGTCAGGATGAACACACTTCAGGATGAACGCATGTCAGGATGAACACATGTCAGGATGAACACATGTCAGGATGAACATGTCAGGATGAACACTTGTCAGGATGAACACACGTCAGATTGAACATGTCAGGATGAACACACATCAGGATGAGCACGTCAGGATGAACACATGTCAGAATGAACACATGTCAGGATGAACACATGTCAGAATGAACACATGTCAGGATGAACACACGTCAGGATGAACACACGTCAGGATGAACACACCAGGATGAACACACGTCAGCATGAACACACGTCAGAATGAACACACGTCAGGATGAACACACGTCAGGATGAACACACGTCAGGATGAACACACGTCAGGATGA
>NW_013955884.1:5857-6854 GCF_001266775.1 Austrofundulus limnaeus
ATAGACAAACAAACACACAAACACACAGACAGACAGACACAAACATCTCCTCAGGACGAAGGACCGACACCACCTGAGGAGGAAACAGGTGGAGGTAACCTCTGATAGACAAACAAACACACAAACACACAGACAGACAGACACACAAACAAACAAACAAACAAACAAACAAACACATAGTCAACACATCAGTCTTCATCATCAGGTCTTCTCTCTGCTCTCTGATTTAACAGCTAAAGGCTGCAGTCGGTCCAGCAGGAACAGACGTTGCAATAAGCTAACAGCCGAATAAATCACAACTTCATCATCCTCAGAGAGCAGCTGGCAGGGAGCTTCGGCTGATTTATTCTGTTCAGACCTGCAGCAGCTGGAAAATACCACCCACACTAAAACACTTCACATTACAATAAACCAGGAGCTTACTGAGCCGAACCTGAGTTAAACCTGAGTTAAACCTGAGTTAAACCTGAGCCGAACCTGAGCTGAACCTGAGTTAAACCTGAGCTGAACCTGAGTTAAACCTGAGCTGAACCTGAGTTAAACCTGAGCTGAATCTGAGCCGAACTTGAGCCGAACCTGAGTTAAACCTGAGTTAAACCAGAGCTGAACCTGAGTTAAACCTGAGTTAAACCTGAGCCGAACCTGAGCTGAACCTGAGTTAAACCTGAGTTAAACCTGAGCTGAACCTGAGTTAAACCTGAGCTGAATCTGAGCCGAACTTGAGCCGAACCTGAGTTAAACCTGAGTTAAACCAGAGCTGAACCTGAGTTAAACCTGAGTTAAACCTGAGCCGAACCTGAGCTGAACCTGAGTTAAACCTGAGTTAAACCTGAGCTGAACCCGAGTTAAACCTGAGCAGAACCTGTGCCGAACTTGAGCCGAACCTGAGTTAAACCTGAGCTAAACCTGAGTTAAACCTGAGCAGAACCTGAGCCGAACTTGAGCCGAACCTGAGTTAAACCTGAGTTAAACCAGAGCTGAACCTGAGTTAAACCTG
>NW_013955885.1:0-713 GCF_001266775.1 Austrofundulus limnaeus
CCTCCTCCTCCTCCTCCTCCTCCTCCTCCTCTCGGTACCAGCCTTCATCTTCATGGCTCAGCAGATGACCTGAATCACCAGAAGCTTTCTGCTCCATCAGGTCCAAACAAACGAAACAAACTTTGACTCCAAGAAGCCAAAGACTCTAAAACTTCAACAGGAGTTCAGTTTGCTGCAGCCGACAGGCAGGATGCAGCTGATAATGTCTGTCAGCAAAATATCTTATGAGCCAATGGACAGAGTTTAAAGAAACCAATGAAGTGATTATCAGTCAGATTTCTGCAGCTGATCAGACACGACTAAACCTCAGGTTTTCTATTAAACCTGAGTTTTTTTAATAAACCTGAGTTTTTTAAACTGGAGTGAACAAATCTGACCCTCAGAAGTGAAAGTGAGACTAAATAAATGTTTAAAGAAAACAATTTAGATCCAGACGTTCTGATTCTTCATCAGTTAAACTTTCCATCCAGCTGGAAGTGGAAGGCTCATTACCCATGATGCTTTGCTCTGACCCAGCCTCTGATTGGCTCAGAGCTCTTCTTTTTCTTCTTCTCTGTTATTGCAGTGAATAATTCAGACGCTGACATTTCCCCTCACAGATAATTACAGTTAAAGTTTTCAGTTTGACCTTTAACAGCCCAATTTTATCTGTTGGTTAAACTCTGACTGAACTGAGGCAGAGTCGCTTTACTAAATTATTATTATTATTATTA
>NW_013955885.1:1713-2475 GCF_001266775.1 Austrofundulus limnaeus
TAGCTACTACCACCTGAACCTTCAGCTACTAACTCCTGAACCTTTAGCTACTACCACCTGAACCTTCAGCTACTAACATCTGAACCTTCAGCTACTAACTCCTGAACCTTTAGCTACTACCACCTGAACCTTCAGCTACTAACACCTGAAGCTTTAGCTACTACCACCTGAACCTTCAGCTACTAACTCCTGAACCTTCAGCTACTACCACCTGAACATTCAGCTACTAACTCCTGAACCTTTAGCTACTACCACCTGAACCTTCAGCTACTAACTCCTGAACCTTTAGCTACTAACATCTGAACCTTCAGCTACTAACACCTGAACCTTCAGCTACTAACACCTGAGAATCTTTAGCTACTACCACCTGAACCTTCAGCTACTACCACCTGATTCTTCAGCTACTACCACCTGAACCTTCAGCTACTACCACCTGAACCTTCAGCTACTACCACCTGAACCTTCAGCTACTACCACCTGAACCTTCAGCTACTACCACCTGAACCTATAGCTACTAACAACTGAACCTTCAGCTACTACCACCTGAACCTATAGCTACTACCACCTGAACCTTCAGCTACTAACTCCTGAACCTTTAGCTACTAACATCTGAACCTTCAGCTACTAACACCTGAACCTTCAGCTACTAACACCTGAGAATCTTTAGCTACTACCACCTGAACCTTCAGCTACTACCACCTGATTCTTCAGCTACTAACATCTGAACCTTCAGCTACTAACACCTGAACCTTCAGCTACTAA
>NW_013955885.1:5446-5793 GCF_001266775.1 Austrofundulus limnaeus
GAGGAGGAGGAGGAGGAGGAGGAGGAGGAGAGAAACGAGAAGATGGATCTGAGAGGAGTGAGTTTCCGGCAGCTGGAGCGGTTCTGGATCAGCTTACAGCCATAATGCACATTATGGTCTGTGTGGAGATCAGAGCAGAGACCACTTAAAGCATCAGATACACAACTGCTTGTTTATAGTGTCCACATTCTGAGGCTCTAACTACACAACTTGTTAGAGCTGAACCTTTAGCTACTACCACCTGAACCTTCAGCTACTACCACCTGAACCTTCAGCTACTAACACCTGAACCTTCAGCTACTAACACCTGAGAACCTTTAGCTACTACCACCTGAGCACCTTTAGCT
>NW_013955885.1:6793-7476 GCF_001266775.1 Austrofundulus limnaeus
ACCTTCAGCTACTAACACCTGAACCTTCAGCTACTAACACCTGAGAATCTTTAGCTACTACCACCTGAGAACCTTTAGCTACTACCACCTGAAACTTCAGCTACTACCACCTGAGAACCTTTAGCTACTACCACCTGAACCTTCAGCTACTACCACCAGAGAACCTTTAGCTACTACCACCTGAACCTTCAGCTACTACCACCTGAATCTTCAGCTACTACCACCTGAACCTTCAGCTACTAACACCTGAGAATCTTTAGCTAATACCACCAGAGAACCTTTAGCTACTACCACTACCACCTGAGAACTTTTAGCTACTACCACCTGAACCTTCAGCTACTCCCACCTGAACTTTTAGCTACTACCACCTGAGAACCTTTAGCTACTGCCACCTGAACCCTCAGCTACTACCACCTGAGAACCTTCAGCTACTACCACCTGAGAACCTTTAGCTACTACCACCTGAACCTTCAGCTACTACCACCTGAGAACCTTTAGCTACTACCACCTGAACTTTCAGCTACTACCACCTGAACCTTCAGCTACTTCCACCTGAGAACCTTTAGCTACTACCACCTGAACCTTTAGCTACTACCACCTGAACCTTCAGCAACTACCACCTGAACCTTCAGCTACTTCCACCTGAGAACCTTTAGCTACTACCACCTGAACCTTTAGCTACT
>NW_013955886.1:0-856 GCF_001266775.1 Austrofundulus limnaeus
ACCTCCAGCTGTCAGTTGTCTCCACATGAAGCCTGACTGAGATCCAGCTGAGGTTTTACAGGCTGCAACACAATCCTGAACAGTCTTTTACCTCCAACAGAACATCAATTAGTTTAATTTCAACAATTCTTCTGTTTCTTAAGCGGCTCTTTATGCACAACATCCATTCATAAAAAGTGATAAGTCACTTAGTAGTGCTTTTTGGGCACTGTTGTGTACCACAGCTCCAAAATTACGTTTTGTCACCTTCATGAAATATTCGCCTAAGTCATTTTTTCACCAAAATAGATTTTTTTGCATAAATTATTTCCTCATATGTTGACCACCTGTAGCGAGACCACCTATATTCTCAGCTGATCAAATCACTTAATTCGACCTAATTTGGAACCATAAACATCCTGAATTTAACACTGACTGTCAAAAACACAACTAACAAAAGTCATGTAGAACTGACACCTCCTTATTATTCAGCAGATTAGACGAGCAGGTTAATCCCTTCTCTCATGGTTGTTGGGGGATTTTAGCCCACTCTTGTTTCTGTCGTTAATTCAGATCAGCTCTATGAAGGTCCCACCACAAGGTTTCAGTCAGGTTCAGGTTCAGGTTCTGGACCTGCTGCAGCACCTTGATTTGTGTCTTTTTGACCTGAACTGTAAAATGATTGTCCTGCAAGTCAACAACTCCTGGTGGAGTGTTAATCCCTTTGAGCTACAGAGGAGGTCATGGTGACTGCAGGGGCCCAAACCATCATACCTCCACCACCGTGTTTGACCGCTCTCTTTCTCCAATCATGGTGCCCTGGGGGTCGAGTGAGTCTGGACAACCCCCCCCCCCCACACACACACACACACACACA
>NW_013955886.1:1856-2771 GCF_001266775.1 Austrofundulus limnaeus
GGCACATAGTTCAATTCTATAACACAATCCAGTAACCATCTTACCTTCAGTTGTTATGAAAATGCTGCATATATTACAAATAAATTTGACTTCGCATCACAGCTAAAAAAAAAATCTAAAAACCTTGAAATTGACCTCTGTCTCTTTAAGAACCTACTACTGTTTCTGACACTCCCACTTCAGCACATATTTACAACAATGCTTTGGGGGAGGGGTGCTCTGTGGGGCAGGTGCTCGGCTGCAGACTGAGCTCCAGGGAGGAGCTTTAGATAAATAGGCGGTGCTTTGTACCAGCGAACATTTAGGCAGCTCCACATGGCTCCCACAGGAGATTCAATGATTTCTCAAACATTTTCAGCACTCTGGGTATGTTTATAATAAGGGGATGACATTATAACATGATATGAAGCTCAAAAAAAGATTTCACAATACCCCGTTAATGAAAAATGTAGATACTGTATTCTGATTGATCAGCTTTTTGTTCTGCCAGTTAGGTGTTTAAGGTTTTTGTTATGTCATTTTGGACTTGATGATTAATTTTGTCAGCACTCAGTGGTTTTAATGTTGTAGCTGACAGAGTGTTTCATATATGAAAATACTGCAGGTATAATCGTTAAACTAGAAAAACAATGTCTGTTTTTATTTCGAGTTCAATTCAATAACTGTGAAGAATGAGGAAAACAGCTGATTCCTACAAGTTCATCAGTAATATGTTTTTCCACAATCTGTAAGTGAATCTGAGCAGATAGAGTAAACTGACAGAAATGATGTAAAAACCACCAAAACAGATACGACTCCAGCACACAGAGGAATCTGATTTCAACTGCTGCCCCCAATACCGAATGGATGGATGGATGGATGGATGGATGGATGGATGGATGGATGGATGGATGGATGGATGGATGGATGGATGGA
>NW_013955886.1:3771-4677 GCF_001266775.1 Austrofundulus limnaeus
AAAAGTTGATTTTACCCCTTTAGCACTGACATCGAAAGAGATTTGGCATTGAAAACACTAAGAGTGACACTGAACAACGTTCGGTGGTACAATCATTTTACGCTGAAGAGTTCCTTTAGTTACATGACTGCAAGCTGTTGATATTTTGGCATTGGGAGGCGGGGTTAAACAGAAGTCTGCTTCTCGGACCTTCCATTTTTCTTCTCATCCTCTACATCCACCTGCAGTCCATTGATACAAGTTTCAGGTTCGAGAACTGCTCTTCAACCACAGGTAGGGTCTTGTTTTTATGATTATTATCATTAGTTGTATAAAGCAACAAGTGATTCAGTTTTAGTTTGTAACCGGTGTCTTACAGTTATTTGTACTTATGTATTTAGCCATAAAAGGAAAACATAAATGCAGTATATACTAAACAATGTCCGTTTTGAGACGTTTTCATTTTAAGTTAGCTAGCGAGCGACTAAAGTGAACTCTAACACACATCTTTGAAATATAAGTTGCCTATTAGCTTATTTAAGAAAATAATCCCTTGTTGATTTATGCAGCTATTAATGTTAATAATCATAAAAACAATACCCTTACCTGTGATTGAGGCGTGGTTCTTGAACTTGAACCTTCTATCAATGGGCTGAAGGTAAAGTGGAAAAATGTAAGGTCCAAAATGGTGACAGCTTGCAGTGACATTGTAACTTAAAAAAATCTCTGCATCATCATAAGGTTTTCAGTTTATTTTTTCAATGCCAAATCTCTTTTTTGATGTCAGTGTAAGCTGTCACTGTTTTAGCTCCATACAAACTAAATTTCAATTGACTTATGAGCTCAGAATTCTCTCTTTAAAACACATAAAATTAAACATGATGTGCAACAACATGATGCTTCTGCTATTTATGATTCAGGAATTAT
>NW_013955887.1:0-1151 GCF_001266775.1 Austrofundulus limnaeus
GTCATGACATCATGTCATGTCTTCACGTCATGACATTATGTCTACATGTCATGACATCATGTCATGTCTTCACGTCATGACATTATGTCTACATGTCATGACATCATGTCATGTCTTCACGTCATGACATTATGTCTATATGTCATGACATCATGACATGGTGTTTACATGTCATGACATCATGTCTACACGTCAAGACATCATGTCATGTCTTCACGTCATGACATTATGTCTACATGTCATGACATCATGTATCATGTCTACACGTCATGACATCATGTTTACATGTCATAACATCATGTATCATGTCTACACGTAATGACATCATGTTTACGTGTCATAACATCATGTATCATGTCTACACGTCTTGACATCATGTCGTCATGTCTACACGTCTTGACATCATGTCTACATGTCATAACATCATGTATCATGTCTACACGTAATGACATCATGTTTACGTGTCATAACATCATGTATCATGTCTACACGTCATGACATCATGTCATCATGTTTACATGTCATGACACCATGTCATCATGTCTACACATCATGACATCATGTCTACATGTCATAACATTATGTATCATGTCTACACGTTATGACATCATGTATCATGTCTACACGTCATGACATCATGTCATCATGTCTACATGTCATGACACCATGTCATCATGTCTACACATCATGACATCATGTCTACATGTCATAACATCATGTATCATGTCTACACGTCATGACATCATATCATCATGTCTACATGTCATGACACCATGTCATCATGTCTACACATCATGACATCATGTCTACATGTCATAACATTATGTATCATGTCTACACGTTATGACATCATGTATCATGTCTACACGTCATGACATCATGTCATCATGTCTACATGTCATGACACCATGTCATCATGTCTACACATCATGACATCATGTCTACATGTCATAACATCATGTATCATGTCTACACGTTATGACATCATGTATCATGTCTACACGTCATGACATCATGTCTACACGTCATGACATGTCATGTCTACACGTCATAACATGTCATCATGTCTACACGTCATGACATGTCTACACGTCATGACATCATGACATCATGTTTACATGTCATGACATCATGTCTACACGTCATGACAT
>NW_013955887.1:2055-2699 GCF_001266775.1 Austrofundulus limnaeus
GGTCAAACAGAACCCTCCTCTCACCTGGTCAGAACTCTCCTCTCACCTGGTCAGAACCCTCCTCTCACCTGGTCAGAACCCTCCTCTCACCTGGTCAGAACCCTCCTCTCACCTGGTCAGAACTCTCCTCTCACCTGGTCAGAACCCTCGTCTCACCTGGTCAGAATTCTCCTCTCACCTGGTCAAACAGAACCCTCCTCTCACCTGGTCAGAACCCTCCTCTCACCTGGTCAGAACCCTCCTCTCACCTGGTAAGAACTCTCCTCTCACTCGGTCAGAACCCTCCTCTCACCTGGTCAGAACTCTCCTCTCACCTGGTCAGAACTCTCCTCTCACTCGGTCAGAACCCTCCTCTCACCTGGTCAGAATCCTCTCACCTGGTCAGAGCCCTCGTCTCACCTGGTCAGAACCCTCCTCTCACCTGGTCAGAACTCTCCTCTCACCTGGTCAGAACTCTCCTCTCACCTGGTCAGAACTCTCCTCTCACCTGGTCAGAACTCTCCTCTCACCTGGTCAGAACTCTCCTCTCACCTGGTCAGAACCCTCCTCTCACCTGGTCAAACAGAACTCTCCTCTCACCTGGTCAGAACTCTCCTCTCACCTGGTCAGAACTCTCCTCTCACCTGGTCAGAACCCTCCTCTCA
>NW_013955887.1:3699-4576 GCF_001266775.1 Austrofundulus limnaeus
ACCCTCCTCTCTCCTGGTCAGAACCCTCCTCTCACCTGGTCAGAACCCTCCTCTCACCTGGTCAGAACCCTCCTCTCACCTGGTCAGAACTCTCCTCTCACCTGGTCAGAAGCCTCCCCTCACCTGGTCAGAACCCTCCTCTCAACTGTTCAGAACCCTCCTCTCACCTGGTCAGAACCCTCCTCTCACCTGGTCAGAACCCTCCTCTCACCTGGTCAGAACTCTCCTCTCACTTGTTCAGAACCTCTCACCTGGTCAGAACCCTCCTCTCACCTTGTCAGAACCCTCCTCTCACCTTGTCAGAACCCTCCTCTCACCTGGTCAGAACCCTCCTCTCACCTGTTCAGAACCCTCCTGTCACCTGGTCAGAACCCTCCTCTCACCTGGTCAGAACCCTCCTCTCACCTGGTCAGAATCCTCTCACCTGGTCAGAACCCTCCCCTCACCTGGTCAGAACTCTCCTCTCACTCGGTCAGAACCCTCCTCTCACCTGGTCAGAACCCTCCTCTCACCTGGTCAGAATCCTCTCACCTGGTCAGAACCCTCCCCTCACCTGGTCAGAACTCTCCTCTCACTCGGTCAGAACTCTCCTCTGGTCAGAACCCTCCTCTCACCTGGTCAGAACTCTCCTCTCACTCGGTCAGAACCTGTCACCTGGTCAGAACCCTCCTCTCACCTGGTCAGAACCCTCCTCTCACCTGGTCAGAATCCTCTCACCTGGTCAGAACCCTCCCCTCACCTGGTCAGAACTCTCCTCTCACTCGGTCAGAACCCTCCCCTCACCTGGTCAGAACCCTCCTCTCACCTGGTCAGAACCCTCCCCTCACCTGGTCAGAACCCTCCTCTCACCTGGTCAGAACCCTCCCCTCACCTGGTC
>NW_013955888.1:0-756 GCF_001266775.1 Austrofundulus limnaeus
CAGGTTTGTCCTCGTTCACAATCAGAGCCTCTGCTTCTGTTATCTGTGAGTACACTGAGAGCAAAGTGCTCCAGTCTTTGTGTTTCCTGACAAAGCGAGGTGTTTTTATGATTCTAACCTCATTAACGAGGGGCTTTCTTCAGGCTTTAGAGCTGTTTATCAGAATAATTTCATCTTTTTCTCCACGCTGAGTGCAGAAATGCTCTGACTTTAAACACCGCTGAGGTCTTCTGTTGAGACCACAACAGATCTCAGAACATGCAGCTGCTGTGTGGAGGTCAGAGCGCTTTGACCCAGGAGAAGACCTGCAGGCAGGGGGCAGGAGGTCGGCTTCTGGACCGACTTTATCAAACAAAGCTGAAGGCAACGAGCCCAAAAGAGTCTGCAGGCAAAAAACAAAACTTTACAAACACACAACTAAGATCCAAGTCAGAACAAAAAACAGAAATAAAGAATAAAGAAAACAGAAGATGAAAGAAAAACACTCCTTCAAAAAAACAGGAAGTAAAACGAAGGAGAGATTAAAACTAAAAACACATTGAGCTGCTGCACACCACCCTCATTTAACAAAGGTTTGATCTGATCTGTCAGAGCTCAGAGTGGAGGGTGAGGATGACTCTCAGCTACTACCACCAGACTTGAGCTTAAAATCTGTAAAACTGACACTTTTCTGTTTGATTATCTGTGGCGGCCATCTTGAGTTGACTCAGAACAATCAGTTCTAGATGTAAGCCCACTCATTAGTTTCATTAAACC
>NW_013955888.1:1756-2876 GCF_001266775.1 Austrofundulus limnaeus
TGGTATAAATAGAAAGATATAAAATAAGGTGCATACATTTGCATTTGTGCAGTATATAACAGTATGTGTGTAAAAACAATGAGCAGGTGGATGAGATCCTGTTCTAATGTTGGTTCTGAAGTGTTTCAGGAAGTGTTTGGTCAGCAGCTCTGCAACTCTGAGCAGATGAGACTGTAATTCAACATGCAGTGTTCGAGGAGAAGCTGTCACAGAACCAGACTGACATTAAACGGTTAAATGTTGTTGAAATTAAAACATTAACATGTTAAAACAATGATGAACAGTTAACTGTTAACTCTCTGTGGACTCAGATTTAAAAACAACAGTTTTCAGTCATAAAGTCAAATCTTTATTTTTCACAAACTAAAATAAAACATTTTGAAATCTGCGAATTAAAAAACATCGTTGTTCAAACATCCAATCAATGCTGATTAATTAAGTGTTGAAAAGGTGTTGACACCTGACTGCAGTGTTGAAGCTCAGCTCTGAACCTGATGTTTGACTTCATGTCACTCAGATAAAGACGTGAATTTAATGTTGAATTCTGGTTAAAAAATGATTTTTGTTTCAGACTGATGATTGATGGTGAAAAGTTTTGTGTATTTCTGGTTGTTGAGTTTCAGCCACACCCACCTGCACCTGCCTGATCCTGCACAGGTGTGAGTGGTTTCACTTCATTAGTGTGACTTTATATTCCAGGTGTGCTTTGGTCCATGACCTTCGGTCTTCAGTCAGCAGGAGCTCTGCTCTGCAACAGGTTTCAGTTTCAGATGTTTGCTGCCGTCACAGCACTTTGTTTGGTTGTTAAAGTTTTAGTTTTAGATTAAAACTTCTTGTCTCTGTCTGCATCCTGGGTCTGACCTTAAACACCAAACCTGACACAAACAGATTAATGAACCAGTTTTAAGATGTTTGCTGTGCAGCTGGATGTTCCAGCACATCAACACTGATGTTAAAACAGTGATAAAGTAATAAATTTCTCTGTCAATCTATGTTAAAAGGCAGGACTTAATTTTTTTATTTTTCCACAGTGATTACATTTGTAAAATGTGTTAAAATCAGTGTCCTGATGCATCTCAGTAATCCAGGTAAAAAATCAAAAATAAAAATAGTATAGGTC
>NW_013955888.1:3876-4671 GCF_001266775.1 Austrofundulus limnaeus
GAGCTGCTGGTGATGACACCATCCAATCCTAATGGGCTTCTTCACGGCCCGCTCACCTAATCACCCGTATCAAACCTCCTCAGAGGAGCCAGAGACACTTATTTATTTGATTTCTCTCACATTAAATTATATAGGATTTAGAAAAGGGATTAAAATTTTACACTTGTAAGAAGCCTTAGCCACTTAATTAAGGCTGAAAATAATACTGCAATTATTTTAGCTGAGGTGGAGAAAGGATTTTTTATGGCCTTGAAGTATTTAGTTAATTAGAGCGGTGCTTTCTGGGGACCGGTTGGAGCTCTGAAACTTTCTGTGACTGAAGATGTTTTCTCTTCTCTGCGGCTGTGAGGTCATTGTGATGCAGCCCGTTGTTTATCAGCTCTGCTGCTATCAGTAACACAGCTCATCATTCACTGCCACATTGTTCCCACAAACAATGGTTGTGTGTTTGTGGCGGCGCAGCACAAATCTGATTTACTGATCAACGGGCTGCACGCTTTTTGTCTCCGCCACAATGACTGGTGATGAAACGGTGACAAGCTGCGAGTGGAACAATCAGAGCTGAAACTTTACCTGTCTGCATCTTTTTACCTCTTCTTCTTCTGCACAAATCAGACTGATCATCAGATAATGTTTACATCCAGACACATTTACAGCAGCAGCATAATTACTTGGTTACAACATTCCTATTCAGTATTTTATAACTTGTACAAAACATTCATATCTGCACGCCATAAGACCTGTGTGGTGCCGTTTGTAAAGCTGCACAGTCAAAAATTACCAACAAAATACAGG
>NW_013955889.1:0-593 GCF_001266775.1 Austrofundulus limnaeus
TCTCAGAGTCGTTCCCAACAGTTTCCAGTTCTTCCAGTATGAGCCTATGAAAATGGCCTGTGAGGACCAGGGGAACTCTTTGGACTGGAGGGTCAAACGGAACACGTCCAAACAGATCAATCAAGACTGTCCTTCAATCACAGCCAATTATTCTACATGTTTTTTTGATGAACTTTATGAAAAAGACTCTGGGATTTACTGGTGTGAGTCATCAGATGGACGACTCAGCAGCTCTGTCAGCATCACAGTGACCGGTGAGTTCAAACAGACCTGGATCTGGTTCTGAACCGGTTCTGTTGTTAATGAGGTGACATGTTTGAGGTCAGGCAGAAAGAAGTGTCCCAGAAAGAGAAGCATGTCAAAGTTCTTCCTGTTTCCTCTTTAGGTTTTTATGTTTACTTTAAATCATAACGAAGACATGAAGTCTGAAACCATTCAGCATTTATTCTGATGAAAAAATATTTTAATAAATGTGGAACTTGGATCTGCAGAGTCTCTGGTTGGCAGAAAGGGGCGGGGCTACACACACTGCACTTTAGGCCACAGGTGTAAGTTTAGGTCTTTCATTGAGGGGCAGTAACACTCTCTGCCTA
>NW_013955889.1:2660-3378 GCF_001266775.1 Austrofundulus limnaeus
ATAAATGGCATTGTAAATTTAGAAATGTGTGCTGTGTAGAGTCAGTTTGTTTCTGTTGTGTTAGAGCAAATTAAGTCATTTTATTGGGTGGGGGGGGGGAGGTGTATATTGACTGGATCAAATTGTGGGGATCATAACCTCCATAACCCCCTGTCCACTGCAAATTATTCACCAGCTTTAGACAGATGAGGAAAATTCTGAGCTCTGATACAGTGAGGTCACAGTTTGGGTGTGTAATCTGCCTCTGGGGGGATTTAAGAGTTAATCATCAGTCCTACAGTGATGTGAGACACACTGTGTGAAAGAAGAGAAAGATTGATGTATAAACTGTAACACAGCTGTAAAAGTTCTGGGGAGAAGATTTTGCAAAGTTTCTGAAAAGTTTCGACATGTTGAACATTTTGTGGAAAAATCTCCAATAATCATAAAACCTGAAATAAAACTGTGAGAAAACATTCGAAGCTTTTAAAAATAATAATAACCTTTCTGTGACTCGTTTAAATTCCTGCTGTTGTTAAAGGAGAAATTGTTAATTTTAGCAGATTTTAGATAATTATTTCCAAACGCAGCCACATCTTGATGTGTTTGATTCTGTTTTAAATCTCTGAGGAGATCTAAACCTGAAACTGTGAAGCAAACTGCAGCACACTGAGTCAGTGGTTATCATAGTTATAATCAGAGGTGTCAAAAGTATTCACATTCATTACTTAAGTAGAAG
>NW_013955889.1:4195-5059 GCF_001266775.1 Austrofundulus limnaeus
GTCTCAGAGCTCTGTTTGGTCTCAGAGCTCTGTTTGGTCTCAGAGCTCTGTTTGGTCTTCAGCATGGAAGCAGAGAGATCTTACTGTAGAACCTGAAGACCTGATGAGAGAAACAACTGATAGACACACACCCACAGTGCAGAACTGCAGTGAAACTGTTGAGCTTTAACCTGGTTTCATCTCAGAGACGATAAAAACCAGAACACATGATAGAAACTCTAACACTCCTGTAACTGGGTGTGTGCTGAAATCAGATACAGTATATGACGCAACGCAGTGATTGTAAAGTAATAATAACAGAAATTTGTTTGGAACGACATCTAAAAATAACTCACAACTCGTGACTCGTCTGGATGTTTTTTTGTGAATGAAGCTTTTATAGTTTAGCTGACGTGTTTACATTCTTCAGCTGCCTTCAAAGGTCAAACTGCAGGTCAGATCCTTCCTTTTTGTGTACGTAAGTAAACAAACCAGCTAAACAGGAAGAGCTTTTCCTGCAGGTAAATATAGAACTTAATGATCAGAAACTAATTTAGTTTTTAACATATTTGATAAACAAACTGTCAAAAGATTTTCATGTGTTAAAACAAAAATCTAAAAGCTTGTTGAGCAACGAAATGTTACATTTTAATTAAAACTATCCAATAAAACATTACAAAATAAAAGTGTTGAAGGAGTGCATATCATCGTCATCTTTATACCAGTGATAAAAATATAAAAATGTTAGAGTTTTGTCTGTTTTTTGGTCTAACTTTGAAAAGAGCTTCAGCTGCTACCACCCTGGATTACAGCTCTGTGAAGTAAAAACATTTGTGTCAAAGTTTTAAAATCTTCAACTGAGTTGAATCCAAAGTGAATTCACTT
>NW_013955889.1:6059-6553 GCF_001266775.1 Austrofundulus limnaeus
GTTCACTTGGAGAAACATCTAATAAATATTTTTTATTCACAAGAAAAACAGTTGAAACAAAAATGTTCACAAGAAAAAAACAGTTTCTATTAAACACAAGCAAAACGTCCTTTCCCTTCACCTTCCAGCACATTATAAGAACTAAACTTAATAACTCTGACATGAATGTAAACAAAAATTGTCAAGTTTGTTGTGATAAATAAAATGAGATAATGATGAGTTTCAGAGGAGAAGATGATTAAATGAGTTTTACTTCTTCATGGCCCTTTTCAGACATGTTTAATGGGATTTATGAGTCATGTGTGTATATGTGTAAACAGTAGGGGTGCAACAATACATCTGTATCAAACAATGCAGATTTTTAACATTTATTTTATCAGCTTGTCTCTGAAGATGCTCTGTGTTGAAGGATCAGTGGATCTGTGTTCGACTACTCCACCTGGCTGCACTGTGGAGCACAGATCTGCTGAGAAACTTGATGTTTCAGCAACATG
>NW_013955890.1:0-465 GCF_001266775.1 Austrofundulus limnaeus
GTAAGTCATCTAAAAAGACAAAAAATAACACATATATAGTAAGTCATCTAAAAAGACAAAAAATAACACATACTATAGTAAGTCATCTAAAAAGACAAAAAATAACACATATATAGTAAGTCATCTAAAAAGACAAAAAATAACACATACTATAGTAAGTCATCTAAAAAGACTAAAAATAACTCATACTATAGTAAGTCCTCCAAAAAGACAAAAAATAACATACTATAGTAAGTCCTCTAAAAAGACAAAAAATAACACATTATAGTAGGTCCTCTAAAAAGACAAAAAATAACACATATAGTAAGCCATCTAAAAAGACAAAAAATAACACATACTATAGTAAGTCCTCCAAAAAGACAAAAAATAACACATACTATAGTAAGTCCTCTAAAAAGACAAAAAATAACACATACTATAGTAAGTCCTCTAAAAAGACAAAAAATAACACATACTATAGTAAGT
>NW_013955890.1:1426-3071 GCF_001266775.1 Austrofundulus limnaeus
ATCTAAAAAGACAAAAAATAACACATATATAGTAAGTCCTCCAAAAAGACAAAAAATAACACATACTATAGTAAGTCATCTAAAAAGACAAAAAATAACACATACTATAGTAAGTCCTCGAAAAAGACAAAAAATAACACATACTATAGTAAGTCCTCTAAAAAGACAAAAAATAACACATACTATAGTAAGTCCTCTAAAAAGACAAAAAATAACACATACTATAGTAAGTCATCTAAAAAGACAAAAAATAACACATATACAATAAGTCATCTAAAAAGACAAAAAATAACACATACTATAGTAAGTCATCTAAAAAGACTAAAAATAACACATACTATAGTAAGTCCTCTAAAAAGACAAAAAATAACACATACTATAGTAAGTCCTCCAAAAAGACAAAAAATAACACATTCTATATAGTAAGTCCTCCAAAAAGACAAAAAAATAACACATACTATAGTAAGTCACCTAAAAAGACAAAAAATAACACATACTATAGTAAGTCATCTAAAAAGACAAAAAATAACACATACTATAGTAAGTCCTCTAAAAAGACAAAAAATAACACATTCTACATAGTAAGTCCTCCAAAAAGACAAAAAATAACACATACTATTGTAGGTAATCTAAAAAGACAAAAAATAACACATACTATAGTAGGTAATCTAAAAAGACAAAAAATAACACATACTATAGTAGATCCTCTAAAAAGACAAAAAATAACACATTCTATATAGTGAGTCCTCCAAAAAGACAAAAAATAACAAATACTATAGTAAGCCATCTAAAAAGACAAAAAATAACACATACTATAGTAAGTCCTCTAAAAAGACAAAAAATAACATACTATATAGTAAGCCATCTAAAAAGACAAAAATTAACACATACTATAGTAAGTCCTCCAAAAAGAAAAAAAATAACACATACTATAGTAAGTCATCTAAAAAGACAAAAAATAACACATACTATAGTAAGTCATCTAAAAAGACAAAAAATAACACATTATAGTAGGTCCTCTAAAAAGACAAAAAATAACATACTATAGTAAGTCATCTAAAAAGACTAAAAATACCACATACTATGTAGTAAGTCCTCCAAAAAGACAAAAAATAACATACTATGTAAGTCATCTAAAATGACAAAAAATAACACATACTATAGTAAGTCCTCCAAAAAGACAAAAAATAACACATACTATAGTAAGCCATCTAAAAAGACAAAAATAACACATATAGTAAGCCATCTAAAAAGACAAAAAATAACACATACTATAGTAAGTCCTCCAAAAAGACAAAAAATAACACATACTATAGTAAGCCATCTAAAAAGACAAAAAATAACACATATAGTAAGCCATCTAAAAAGACAAAAAATAACACATACTATAGTAAGTCCTCCAAAAAGACAAAAAATAACACATACTATAGTAAGCCATCTAAAAAGACAAAAATTAACATACTATAGTAAGTCCTCTAAAAAGACAAAAAGTACCACATACTATAGTAAGTCATCTAAAAAAAACAAAAAATAACACATACTATATTATGTTATCTAAAAAGACAAAAAATAACATACTATAGTAAGTCATCTAAAAAGACAAAAAATAACACATACTATAGTAAGTCATCTAAAAAGACAAAAA
>NW_013955890.1:4071-4628 GCF_001266775.1 Austrofundulus limnaeus
CTAAAAAGACAAAAAATAACACATACTGTAGTAAGTCATCTAAAAAGACAAAAAATAACACATACTATAGTAAGTCATCTAAAAAGACAAAAAATAACACATACTATAGTAAGTCATCTAAAAAGACAAAAAGTACCACATACTATAGTATGTCATCTAAAAAGACAAAAATTAACATACTGTAGTAAGTCCTCTAAAAAGACAAAAACTAACACATACTATAGTAAGTCATCTAAAAAGACAAAAAATAACACATACTATAGTATGTCATCTAAAAAGACAAAAAATAACATACTATAGTAAGTCATCTAAAAAGACAAAAAATAACACATACTATAGTAAGTCATCTAAAAGACAAAAAGTACCACATACTATATAGTAAGTCCTCTAAAAAGACAAAAATTAACATACTGTAGTAAGTCCTCTAAAAAGACAAAAAATAACACATACTATAGTAAGTCATCTAAAAAGACAAAAAGTACCACATACTTTAGTCAGTCCTCTAAAAAGACAAAAAGTACCACATACTATAGTAAGTCCTCTAAAAAGACAAAAAA
>NW_013955891.1:0-495 GCF_001266775.1 Austrofundulus limnaeus
GTTCAGGGACCTGACTGTGAGGCGTTCAGGGACCTGACTGTGAGGCATTCAGGGACCTGACTGTGAGGCGTTCAGGGACCTGACTGTGAGGCGTTCAGGGACCTGACTGTGAGGCGTTCAGGTACCCGACTGTAAGGCGTTCAAGAACCAGACTGTGAGGCGTTCAGGTCACCAGACTGTGAGGCGTTCAAGAACCAGACTGTGAGGCGTTCAGGTCACCAGACTGTGAGGTGTTCAGGTCACCAGACTGCGAGGCGTTTAGGGACCTGACTGCGAGGCGATCAGGGACCTGACTGCGAGGCGATCAGGGACCTGACTGCGAGGCGTTCAGGGACCTGACTGCGAGGCGTTCAGGGACCTGACTGCGAGGCGTTCAGGGACCCGACTGCGAGGCGTTCAGGGACCCGACTGCGAGGCGTTCAGGGACCCGACTGCGAGGCGTTCAGGGACCCGACTGCAAGGCGTTCAGGGACCCGACTGCAAGGCGTTCAGGGA
>NW_013955891.1:2492-3430 GCF_001266775.1 Austrofundulus limnaeus
TGTTGTGGTTTATGTGGGCCAAACATATGAATGCCACAACTGGTCCGGTTGTTGTTGTGGTTTATGTGGGCCAAACATATGAATGCCACAACTGGTCCGGTTGTTGTTGGGTTTATTTGGGCCAAATCTGTCAATGCCACAACTGGCCCAGTTGTGGATTGTTTTATGTGGGCTACACATGTTAATGCCACAACTGGCCCAGTTGTGTTGTGGTTTATGTGGGCCAAACATATGAATGCCACAACTGGTCCGGTTGTTGTTGGGTTTATTTGGGCCAAATCTGTCAATGCCACAACTGGCCCAGTTGTGGATTGTTTTATGTGGGCTACACATGTTAATGCCACAACTGGTCCAGTTGTGGTTTGGTTTATGGAGCCCAAATCTGTCAATACCACAAATGGCCCAGTTGTGTTGTGGTTTATGTGGTGCTGGCCCAAACATGGACCACCTTTGTCAAACCACATGAAGGCCACCAAAGTGTCATCATTCTTTGCTATATCTGTTACTGTTACCTCACTGTTAGTGCTTTGTGTGGGCCAGAACTGGGCCAGTCAAGTTCTGCTCTGGAACAAACCCTCGTTATCTTCGGTGAAAAACAATAAAAATCTCAGAACATAAAGTACAGAAATTAACTTTATGGTTTATTTTAAATGAGTAATGCCTCTTCACCGTCTGGCTCTGCCTCATCTTTGCTAAGCCAGCTAAGCTTCACTCATGGAGCTGAGGGTCTGTGTGGACCGCCGCACGCCGGCTGCAGGGCGCCGCCACCTTGACGGCTGACGAGCTCTGGACGACGGCTGAGTGGAAATAAATGTGGACAGCTGAGCGACCGCGGGGCAGCCCCGGTCCGGGGTCAGCGTCCGATGACCTTTGTGCTGTCTTGTGTGGAAAGTTGATCTGACAGTGCAAGGCCCCGGGGCCACCACACGCATGTGGGG
>NW_013955891.1:8779-9441 GCF_001266775.1 Austrofundulus limnaeus
ACTTTAAATTGTCCAACACTTATTAAAAAAACTAACCTGATGGAGATCTAATCTTCATCCATCAGCTTCATCACTTCCTGTCCCTGATCCCACCTGGCAGCGATGCAGCATCAGGACCCCAGCAGCACCTCTGTCCACAGACCCCCGCAGGACCCCATCCAGACCCTCAGGGACGTCATCAGTCCCAACAGGGACATGGAGGAGACACCTCCACCCCTGAGGAGCTGCAGCTCATCTGGACCTGCAGGGAGGTCCTGCTGGAACCTGGACCTGAGGGTTCTCCTTCTTCTGGGGACTCTGGCTGGAGCTGTGATCCTCCTGCTGCTCTACAAACTGCTGCAGCTCCGACACAGGTCACTTCACCTTTACTGATACTAACTAATACTACTCTACTAATACTCACTGCTAATACTCACTGCTAATACTAACTATTAATACTAACTACTAATACACAATACTAATACTAACTACTAATACTTACTATTAATACTTACTACTAATACACAATACTAATACTAACTACTAATACTCACTGCTAATACTTACTATTAATACTAACTACTATTACTCATTACTAATATTAACTACTAATACTAATACTCACTACTAATAATCACTACTATTACTACTAATACTCATTATTACTAATACTCCTCACTACA
>NW_013955891.1:10441-11011 GCF_001266775.1 Austrofundulus limnaeus
ACATTCCTGTGTCCAGGTAAATTTAACCTTGGGGCTTAAAAGACATGTCAGGGGATGCACAACAGTTGAAAAATTGCGGCAAAAGTTCCTATAATAACCAGCCATGCCAAGAAAGCGTCTCAAGGCTTTTCTAGTACGGGGCACAGGGAACTCAATAATAGCAAAAACTTTTGTTTCAATAGGACAGACTTGTCCTTGTCCAACCCTTTTACCTAGATAGGTGACAGTAGCCTTTCCAATGTCACATTTGGCTAGATTTATGGTTAGAGAAGCTTCTGCNGCTGATTGCTGCACTTGAAGATGAAGAAGGACTTTTAGCTCCATCTTAAATCAACATGTCAGCTTCCTCCTGGACGTGTGTCACACTGACATCACACCTCTGACAGCAAACAGGCTGGATGAGCTCGTCTCTCCCGCAGGAAGTCAGGCTGCAATCAGCAGAAGGAGGGACGAGGGGCCTGGAGAGGACGGCTCGTCAGGTCCGACGAGTCCTTTCAGCTTGTCTCTGATTGACTGAGGACACTCTGAGGACACTCTGAGGACACTCTGAGGACACTCTGAGGACACTCT
>NW_013955892.1:0-633 GCF_001266775.1 Austrofundulus limnaeus
TGTGAGACACTCTGTGAGACACACTCTGTGAGACACACTGTGTGAGACACACTTTGTGAGACAAACACTGTGAAACACACTGTGAGACACACACTGTGAGACACAGTGTGAGACATACTGAGACACTTTGTGAGACACTGTGTGACACTCTGTGAGACACACTCTGTGAGACACACTGTGTGAGACACACTTTGTGAGACAAACACTGTGAAACACACTGTGAGACACACACTGTGAGACACAGTGTGAGACATACTGAGACACTCTGTGAGACACTGTGTGACACTCTGTGAGACACGCTGTTGGACTCAGAACCAGCAGTTCCTCACTACAGTCAGGGATAAATTAAGCGTCTCTCAGAGACACTTGGGGGGACTCACTTTAAGGTCTCTATGATCACAACGATCTCTGTGGTCTTTACGATCCTAAAGATCTACAGTTTTTACGATCCTAAAGATCTACAGTTTTTATGATCCTAAAGATCTTCATGGTCTTTATGATCCTAAAGATCTACAGTTTTTATGATCCTAAAGATCTACAGTTTTTACGATCCTAAAGATCTACAGTTTTTATGATCCTAAAGATCTACAGTTTTTACGATCCTAAAGATCTACAGTTTTTATGATCCTAAAG
>NW_013955892.1:1633-2356 GCF_001266775.1 Austrofundulus limnaeus
GGCCCGGTTGGACAGTTTGGGTCAGGTTCTTGTGGTTCTGTTTGGGCCCGGTTGGACAGTTTGGGTCAGGTTCTTGTGGTTCTGTTTGGGACCGGTTGGACAGTTTGGGTCAGGTTCTTGTGGTTCTGTTTGGGACCGGTTGGACAGTTTGGGTCAGGTTCTTGTGGTTCTGTTTGGGCCCGGTTGGACAGTTTGGGTCAGGCTCTTGTGGTTCTGTTTGGGACCGGTTGGACAGTTTGGGTCAGGTTCTTGTGGTTCTGTTTAGGACCTCTGCAGGCTCCATGCAGCAGAGCGATGAGTCACCTCAGGTACGCTGCACCTGTGTGATGTCATCATCTTCATCTTCATCATCATTATCATCATCAGTCTGTTTCAGCTGTTTTACTGCTGCAGGTCTTTGTTCTGTTTCCTGTCATCACCTGGCTGTGACTTCCTGTGACCTCCTGTGACCTCCTGTGACCTCCTGTGACCTCCTGTGACTTCCTGTGACTTTGTGTGTCTTTGTGTGTCTTTGTGTGTCGTTGTGTGTCTTTGCCTCGTTAACTTGTTTCCATCTTCAGCTCGTCTTCACACAGGATGACGGAGGAGCTGCGTCTTCAGATCTGTTGGCTTTTTGAAGTCCTGTCGTCTGAGTTTCTCCTCTTTAGCTCACTTTGTGCATCATCTCTCCCCTGAGTGTGTGTGTGTGTGTGTGTGTGTGTGTGTGTGTGTGTGTGTGTGTGT
>NW_013955892.1:3356-4183 GCF_001266775.1 Austrofundulus limnaeus
GTGTGTGTGTGTGTGTGTGTGTGTGTGTGTGTGTGTGTGTATACGTGTCGACTCGGGTCTCTGAGGAGCTCTGAGTGCTTTATGTAAGCCCGTCACACAGATTTTTTCCTCCTGTCTTGTTGGAGACACAGATCTGAAGCTCGGTCTCACCTGAAGCACAAACAGGAAGTGTCAGTCTGAAGAACAAACAGGAAGTTTCAGTCTGAAGAACAAACAGGAAGTGTCAGTCTGAAGCACAAACAGGAAGTTTCAGTCTGAAGCACAAACAGGAAGTGTCAGTCTGAAGGACAAACAGGAAGTTTCAGTCTGAAGGACAAACAGGAAGTGTCAGTCTGAAGGACAAACAGGAAGTGTCAGTCTGAAGCACAAACAGGAAGTGTCAGTCTGAAGCACAAACAGGAAGTGTCAGTCTGAAGCACAAACAGGAAGTGTCAGTCTGAAGCACAAACAGGAAGTGTCAGTCTGAAGCACAAACAGGAAGTGTCAGTCTGAAGGACAAACAGGAAGTGTCAGTCTGAAGCACAAACAGGAAGTGTCAGTCTGAAGGACAACCTGTCCTCAGTGTGAAGACACACACAGTCAGCTGGTTCTGGTTCGGACCTGTGTGAACAGCTCCTCACCTGTGGAGGAGCTGTTCACACAGGTCCAACAACAGCATCAGTGTCTGTTTGTGACTCCTTTCCTCTAATCAGTCAGCTGCACAAAACTTTATCTACAAACATCTGTTATCATCCAACATCCATCATCCATCATCCATCCATCATCCATACATCATCCATCCTTCATCCATCATCCAACATCCATCATCCATCCATCATCCATACATC
>NW_013955892.1:5183-5663 GCF_001266775.1 Austrofundulus limnaeus
GATGCTGACTGATCCATGGGTCATAAACTGTTTAATGAAACATTATTCAGGAGAGTGAAAATATAAAACATGTTTCATCCTCAACATGTCTAAAACCACAGCAGCTGTTTTAATATTTACACTTCTGATGAAACCTAAGAGTTGCTTTATTTTCATCCCAGGATTATTTAAGTAGAGTTTATAAAAGCTGACATACTCGTTACATTTCAGCATTTAGAGAAAACCTCGCTGTGACTTCAGAGGTTAAATTATATTTCAGCTCTGAAGGTTTCCACAGAACAAAGCATCATGTTGTTGTTGAGCTTCATGTTCATCACAGGTCCAACAACAGCATCAGTGTCTGTTTGTGACTCCTTTCCTCTAATCAATGAGCTGCACAAAACTTTATCTACAAACATCTGTTATCATCCAACATCCATCATCCATCCATCATCCATCATCCATCATCCAACATCCATCATCCATCCATCATCCATCATC
>NW_013955893.1:0-973 GCF_001266775.1 Austrofundulus limnaeus
TGCCCTGAGACCAGACTTCAGATAAAACAGAAGATAATGGATGGATGGATGGATGGATGGATGGATGGATGGATGGATGGATGGATCAAGAAAAACAACAAGACAAACCAACAGCCTCCTGAGTGTTAAAGAAGCCAGACTGTTCACCTGTGGGATGTCTCACCTGTCTCAGGTATGTGAAGGAGGGGGACAAAGTGTCCCAGTTTGACAGCATCTGTGAGGTCCAGAGTGACAAAGCCTCAGTCACCATCACCAGCCGCTACGACGGCGTCATCAGGAAGCTCTACTACGACGTGGACGCCATCGCGCTTGTTGGCAAACCGCTGGTCGACATCGAGACGGAGTCTGGCTCAGGTGAGACCCACACACCTGGTTTCACCACAGGACTGGGTCTGCTGCTTTCTGAGTCCTGTCTGTTGTCCTTCAGAGCTAATCCAGGAGGAAGACGTGGTGGAGACCCCTGCCATGGCCCGGGAGGAGCACACCCACCAGGAGATCAAAGGTCACAAGACCCAGGCCACGCCCGCCGTCAGGCGGCTGGCAATAGAGAACAATGTAAGTCTGTCCACAATCTGTCCCTATTCTGCCTTCAATCTGTCCCTAATCTGCCTTCAATCTGTCCCCAATCTGTCCCTACTCTGCCTTCAATCTGTCCCTAATCTGCCTTCAATCTGTCCCCAATTTGTCCCTACTCTGCCTTCAATCTGTCCCCAATCTGCCTTAAATCTGTCCCCACTCTGTCCCTACTCTGTCTTCAATCTGTCCCTACTCTGCCTTCAATCTGTCCCCAATCTGTCCCTACTCTGTCTTCAATCTGTCCCTACTCTGCCTTCAATCTGTCCCCAATCTGTCCCTACTCTGTCTTCAATCTGTCCCTACTCTGCCTTCAATCTGTCCCTACTCTGCCTTCAATCTGTCCCTACTCTGCCTTCAATCTGTCCCTACTCTGCCTTCAATCTGTCCCTACTCTGCC
>NW_013955893.1:1973-3662 GCF_001266775.1 Austrofundulus limnaeus
TTCTAACATGGTTCTAACATGTTTCTAACATGGTTCTAACATATTTCTAACATGATTCTAACATGCTTCTAAAATGCTTCTAACGTGATTCTAACATGGTTCTAACATACTTCTAACATGATTCTAACATGTTTCTAACATGATTCTAACATGGTTCTAACATGGTTCTAACATATTTCTAACATGATTCTAACATGCTTCTAACATGCTTCTAACGTGATTCTAACATGGTTCTAACATATTTCTAACATGATTCTAACATGCTTCTAACATGCTTCTAACATGTTTCTAACATGCTTCTAACATGTTTCTAACATTTCTAACATGTTTCTAACATGATTCTAACATATTTCTAACATGCTTCTAACGTGTTTCTGACATGCTTCTAACATGTTTCTAACGTTTCTAACATGTTTCTAACATGCTTCTATTATGGTTCTAACAAGGTTCTAACATGTTTCTAATATGGTTCTAACATGTTTCTAACATGGTTCTAACATATTTCTAACATGTTTCTAACATGGTTCTAACATGGTTCTAACATTTTTCTAACATTTTTCTAACATGTTTCTAACATGTTTCTAACATGTTTCTAACATATTTCTAACATATTTCTAACATGTTTCTAACATGCTTCTAACATGGTTCTAACATGGTTCTAACATGTTTCTAACATGTTTCTAACATGGTTCTAACATGGTTCTAACATGTTTCTAGCATGGTTCTAACATGGTTCTAACATGGTTCTAACATATTTCTAACATGGTTCTAACATGGTTCTAACATGGTTCTAACATGTTTCTAACATGGTTCTAACATGTTTCTAACATGGTTCTAACATGGTTCTAACATGTTTCTAGCATGGTTCTAACATGGTTCTAACATGGTTCTAACATATTTCTAACATGGTTCTAACATGGTTCTAACATGGTTCTAACATGTTTCTAACATGGTTCTAACATGGTTCTAACATGTTTCTAACATGTTTCTAAGATATTTCTAAGATGTTTCTAACATGTTTCAAACATGTTTCAAACATGCTTCTAACATGCTTCTGACATGTTTCTGACATGTTTTTAACATGTTTCTAACATGTTTCTAACATGGTTCTAACATGTTTCTAACATGTTTCTAACATGTTTCTAACATGGTTCTAACATGGTTCTAACATGGTTCTAACATGCTTCTAACATGGTTCTAACATGTTTCTAACATGGTTCTAACATGTTTCTGACATGCTTCTAACATGTTTCTAACATGTTTCTAACATGCTTCTAACATGCTTCTAACATGCTTCTAACATGGTTCTAACATGGTTCTAACATGTTTCTAACATGTTTCTAACATGGTTCTAACATGGTTCTAACATATATCTAACATGTTTCTAACATGCTTCTAACATGTTTCTAACATGGTTCTAACATGGTTCTAACATGCTTCTAACATGTTTCTAACATGGTTCTAACATGGTTCTAACATGGTTCTAACATGGTTCTAACATGTTTCTAACATGGTTCTAACATGTTTCTAACATATATCTAACATGTTTCTAACATGTTTCTAACATGGTTCTAACATGTTTCTAACATGCTTCTAACATGTTTCTAACATGCTTCTGACATATTTCCAACATGCTTCTAACATGTTTCTAACATGCTTCTCATGTGATTCTAACGTGTTTCTAACATG
>NW_013955894.1:0-963 GCF_001266775.1 Austrofundulus limnaeus
CTTTAAATGAATAACATGCTAGCTAGAAGGAGCAAAACAGCTAAAAGTAGCACAAAAACTGGCTAAAAACCTTAAATAAAAGGCTGTCTACAAGGATAAAAACAGCTAAAGGGCAGAACACAAATCAAACAGTAAAACAAACTAAAAGTATCAAAAAGCAGTAAAACTTAAGCTAAAAGCTACAAGGATCAAAATCCTAGCTAAAATCTAAACGAAAGGTAGACAAATTGCAAAAAGTAGCAAAACAAACATTAGCTAAAAGTAACAACATAATAACTAAAAGCTAAAATGATCGAACACAACCCTAAAGTATTTAATTTGCTTAAAATAGCAGATTAATGAAGTCAGAGTAGCAAAACACAAACCTAAAGCTGAAACTACCTGAAAGTAGCAAAAAGATGGTAAAACTAACGAAATGTTAGCTGAAAGCTAAAAGGGTAAAACAGTAGCTACAAGCTAAAAAACGTAAACGTCTGTGTCGATGTCAGCTCTGTTCAAATTTAAAGCTGATGTTTTTCTCTTCCTAAAAGCTGAAGTCTGAAATAAGGACTCTCAGGCACCTGCTGCAGTCAGATTTTAATGCTGATTTGGTTTTAGCAGATTTGACCTTTGACCTCCGACCCTAAAGGTCTCATCCCTCAGGACTTCTGAGCCAGGAGCGTGCTCAGTTTGATCTTCCCGTCCATGGAGGCCGTCAGACACGTGCCGCAGTCCACCGCCGAGCACCAATCCACCGTCACCACCGGCGCCTTGTGCCCGCCCAGCGACAGCACCCGGTCCAGAGCCGGCTCCCCATTGGTCAGCTGCAGAGGAGGCGGAGTCAGAGAAACCAAAGTTTAATATAAAAAATTAACACAGAGTGACAAACGATTACTGAAGTTTAAAGAAAAGAACGTGAGCTGAACGAAATGACGTTTAAAGGGGACCTATTATGCAAAACTCACTTTTTAAAGGTTTTTTTAC
>NW_013955894.1:1963-3198 GCF_001266775.1 Austrofundulus limnaeus
GAACTGGAACACAAACACTGGGTTCTTTAGCTGTTCTTTAGCTGTTCTTTAGCTGTTCTTTAGCTACACGGTCAGATCTAAAGCTGGTTTCGACTGCGTCACCTTGCCGTCCTCGCCCACGCTGAACACGGTGTTCTCATCGTAGCTGAACTCCACGCTGTAAACCTCGCCGTCATGAGCCCGCCAGCTCATGGCACTCTCATACTGCTGCATGTCTGCAGAGGAACAGAGACGTTCATCAGATCCACTCCTGACAGTGACTGAGAGTCATCCCAAAACATGAGTCTGAGCACAACGCGCTGCATGAAATCAAAACACAAGCTGAAAGAATCAAAACACAAGCTGAAAGAATCAACACACAAGATGAAAGAATCAAAACAATAGCTAAAAAGAATCAAAACACAAGCTGAAAGAATCAAAACAAGCTGAAAGAATCAAAACAAGCTGAAAGAATCAAAACAATAGCTAAAAAGAATCAACACACAAGCTGAAAGAATCAAAACAAGCTGAAAGAATCAAAACAAGCTGAAAGAATCAAAACAATAGCTAAAAAGAATCAAAACAAGCTGAAAGAATCAAAACAAGCTGAAAGAATCAACACACAAGCTGCATGAAATCAAAACAAGATGAAAGAATCAAAACAATAGCTTAAAAGAATCAAAACAATAGCTTAAAAGAATCAAAACAATAGCTTAAAAGAATCAAAACAATAGCTTAAAAGAATCAAAGCTGTGACTAAAAAGAATCAAAACAAAAGCTGGAATAATTAAACTCTAGCTAAAAGGTAAATAAAGCAAAAGGCTAGCAGGAAGCTAAAGTTCAAATAAGCTGAAAGTATTTGGTGAATTATTTGTCAATAAAAGTAAACAAATTAAAAATATTAAAGTCACAAAACCCCAAAGTCACAGGATTTCTCTCCTGAATGAGCCGAACATTTTTGCTTTATGAACAGCTAAAGAAGTTTGAGTCCAATAAGCTTAGGGAAGAAAGATGAAAGAGAAACAGGAAGTAAAGACAAACAAACACAGGAAAGATGTAAGAGAAACAGGAAGTAAAGACAAACAAACACAGGAAAGATGTAAGAGAAACAGGAAGTAAAGACAAACAAAAGGAAAGATGAAAGAGAAACAGGAAGTAAAAACAAACAAAGGAAAGACGAAAGAGAAACAGGAAGTAAAGACAAACAAAGGAAAGACGAAAGAGAAACAGGAAGTAAAGACAAACAAAGGAAAGAC
>NW_013955894.1:4198-4661 GCF_001266775.1 Austrofundulus limnaeus
GTGTATTAGTAGCTGAAGCATGGCAGTAGTGAAGCATGGCAGTAGCCGAAGGTGTATTAGTAGCTGAAGCATGGCAGTAGCCGAAGGTGTATTAGTAGCTGAAGCATGGCAGTAGCCGAAGGTGTATTAGTAGCTGAAGCATGGCAGTAGCCCAAGGTGTATTAGTAGCTGAAGCATAGCAGTAGCCGAAAGTGTATTTAGCTGAAGCATGGCAGTAGTTGAAGGTGTATTAGTAGCTGAAGCATGGCAGTAGCCGAAGGTGTATTAGTAGCTGAAGCATGGCAGTAGCCCAAGGTGTATTAGTAGCCGAAGCATAGCAGTAGCCGAAAGTGTATTAGTAGCTGAAGCATGGCAGTAGTTGAAGGTGTATTAGTAGCTGAAGCATAGCAGTAGCCGAAGGTGTATTAGTAGCTGAAGCATGGCAGTAGCCGAAGGTGTATTAGTAGCTGAAGCATGGCAGTAG
>NW_013955895.1:0-387 GCF_001266775.1 Austrofundulus limnaeus
AGGGTCTGGTGTAATGTGGTCTGAAGTCCCCACCCAAGCAGAATAAACCTTTATGCATAATGAGCCATCAATTAACTTCAGCATCATGTTTTAGCTTATCATGTCAATCATCTCTCCATTCAGAATAAATACATACTGTACATATGTATAACCCTTTCAATCACACATGCAGGATTACTGAAATAAATCATATTTTATGATTTCTGCTTTATTTATCTGCAGGTTTCAAATTTTACTTTTTATTTTCCATTCAAAGTCCTTTTTGTGAGCAGTCAGCTTTAACTAACTTTTCCTTTTTTTTCCCATTAATTTACACTTTCATTTCTACGTATTTGCTGTAAGACTGGACCTCAAAATAAACGTGCACACTTCTTATTAGCTCTCACT
>NW_013955895.1:6217-7215 GCF_001266775.1 Austrofundulus limnaeus
AACAAAATGAGCACAGGCATGCCTACCTAGCTCCCTCCCAGACACCACAATAAACCCGGGAAAATGGAGCTGTAGGCCCCATTGACTTCCATTGTATGTTTCTCTGTTGTTCAATGGACCACCATGGTTAACAGGAAAAGGCCAGACCCACTAAGTTATAGGGACAGGTAGTAAGGATCTGGTTAAAAAAACCTTGTCAATTTTGTGGTCCTAGGACAAATTTAAGGTACCTAAATTAACAAGTGGAGGCCTGGGGGCCTTTCCAGCCTGTTTTTTCCCCATTATCTACAGTTCATAACTGTCCTAAGAGATTGTCGGGCACGGCCAATGTATTTGGTAGAGGCACTGCTCTTTGAAATGTAACATCCGCGTGCCCTAGGTTGTTACAATTTCCATGCGTTCGCTCCTTACATGGCATAGACAGTGCCTGTAAGCACACAATCATATACCCGTGCATGGGTGGTGTCCAGTCTATCTATGCCCACGGTATTGCAGTATAGGGGGTACTTTGAGACCACTGATTATTAGGGACATTCACCTTTGACCTTTGTGACCCCACCCAAGGGCATGAATCTCACTCCGCGGCATGACCTTAAAATCCCTATGGGGTGAAAAACGGTATTACATGAAATTTTTGCAAAATTGTTTTTTCCCCGTGTGGGTGGGTGGTTCCTCTCATGGGTCCAAAGACCCCTGTGACCTTTCCGTGACCACTGCAGATTTTCACTCACCACTTCCCATAAGAAGGTCGCACAGGCTCAGGTGAGGTATCGTTGCGATCAGGGTGACCCCCCAACATATGTCAAGGTCAAATCTCGAGGTCATTGGGAAATTTTTTGACCTTTATGAAGGTCACAAAATTTTACACACTTATTCGGCTCTGCATCATGACCATCTCACCTTGTTGGCATCTCTAGGTTATAAGGGAGCCAAACAGGCAGCTGGATCCCCTCGTGACCTTTGCCGTGACCTTTGCCGTCATTTCGCGTAGGAAGGTT
>NW_013955895.1:7959-8830 GCF_001266775.1 Austrofundulus limnaeus
GGTCAAATCTCGAGGCCATTGGGAAATTTTTTGACCTTTATGAAGGTCACAAAATTTTACACACTTATTCGGCTCTGCATCATGACCATCTCATCTTGTTGGCATCTCTAGGTTATAAGGGAGCCAAACAGGCAGCTGGATCCCCTCGTGACCTTTGCCGTGACCTTTGCCGCCATTTCGCGTAGGAAGGTTCGATCTGAGTGAACTTGGTGCCGTTGGAAAGTTCTTTTTAAGATGAAGAAAATGAGACCAAGCTTGCCTAGAAAGCATCTTCCTAGGCACCACAATTAACCCGCAAATTTGGAGCTGTAGGCCCCAATATAGAATTCCATTACGGAGTGCGTTTGGGCTCAGTGATTCACGTAGGAACGTTCAATCTGGGGAAACTTGGTGCCGTTGGAAAGAGCTTTTTAAGATGAAGAAAATGAGCCCAAGTTTGCCTAGAAAACATCTTCCTAGGCACCACAATTAACCCGCAAATTTGGAGCTGTAGGCTCCAATATAGAATTACATTAAGGAGTGCGTTTTGGCTCAGTGATTCACGTAGGAACGTTTGATATTAGTAAACTTGGTGCCGTTGGAAAGGTCTTTTTAAGACGACAAAAATAAGCCCAAGCTTGCCCAGAAAGCACCTTCCTAGGCACCACAATTAACCCGCGAATTTGGAGCTGTAGGTCCCATAGACTTAAATTACGGAGTGCGTTTGGGCTCAGTGATTCACATAGGAACGTTCAATCTGGGTAAACTTGGTGCCGTTGGAAAGGTCTTTTTAAGACGACAAAAATGAGCCCAAGCTTGCCTAGAAAGCACCTTCCTAGGCGCCACAATTAACCTGTGAATTTGGAGCTGTAGGCCCCATAGACTTAAATTA
>NW_013955895.1:9830-10233 GCF_001266775.1 Austrofundulus limnaeus
CACTAAATCTGACCAAACTTGCTACAGAGGTAGTTGGGAAAGGGAAGAAGACACCCTGAAAATTTGGTAGACCTAATGCATGGTTAAACCCATAAATGGCCCCACAAAAGTCGAGCAGTTGTGTTAGACGCAAAAAATGTGGCGGAAGAAAAAAATCATAACTCAGGCCCCCAAGGATCTAGAGAAACCAAATTTGAACGCCATGCATGTGGAGTAAGGGCAGTGGCACTGTAAACATTTTGTGCAAGTACTTGCACGTTTAGGGGTCCAAATTAACAAAGAATATTCAGAAATTTTATTTTTTCAGAGTCACAACTGTTTTAAGTTCGTAACTCAGGCCCAGAAGGGGCTAGGGGCACCAGATTTGAGAGGTGCCCACATGGTCAACTTTTACATAACCACT
>NW_013955896.1:0-362 GCF_001266775.1 Austrofundulus limnaeus
CCTAAGGGCTGCCTTTGCCTGTGTAGTCTGCAAAGGTTTGTAAATGTTATTAAATATTTACATATTTCTAGTTACGAAAACACACTCTTTTATTGCAGGTCCTTTGGATAAGCCCATTTTCTCAACCTGCTGCCGAAGCCTTATTGGTTGTAAAGGATGCATGGAAAAGTGGAACGAAGACTACAACCATTGCCCAAAGTGTCGAGCTGACGATTTGAAGAACAGCATCCATGAGGTAGCAGGACTGACTCAAGCACTGGCACCACTGGAGAAGTTATTGATAAATTTAAAAAAATCTGCTGGCAGAGGTGTTCTATTTTCTGAGCGTTGTAATGTTCCTCATCAGTACTGTTTTAAAATAT
>NW_013955896.1:1974-3210 GCF_001266775.1 Austrofundulus limnaeus
AATACGTTCAATGCGAAGATTCTGTTAGGAGGAAAATAAAAATACATCATAAACAATTTCAAAATACAACAATACAAAGTGTTCACCCAACAAAACAATGGTTACCTTTGAAGAGGTTGTCTGTACATATGGTGGTCTGCTTGTGTTGTGTCTGTGCTGGGAAAGCTTTTTTTGTACATACAGACTGAGGTAAAACTCCCGACCATGATCCACTCTTAGCTGAACCCACATCCCATTGTTTGCAACAGCAGTTCTGAAAAACAATTATTTGGCATTTTATACACACTGTCCTATGTTTGTCTACAAGTAAAATGTATATTAGTGATAGAGTGTTCACAGATAAGTGAAAACTAGACTAGTCTTACTGCAATAATGTAGTGTATTTGTAAAGTCTGGTTTCTGCTTACCTGTAAACTTGGTCATAAGTAACCAGGTTGTTCTTCACTGGCATTGTGGCTTGAGCAACAATTTTGCTACTAAAACCATCAATAGCCAAAATGTGTGTTGCTCCAAACATGACCATTTTTTCATTTTGGTCTATATGTAGTTTGTGTCCCATATGTCCAGCGTAGTAGGGAATGGGATTTAAGTTTCTCGCACCCTAAATAAACAATACAATAAGTGCATTTAGTTACATATTAAATGTTGTGGATAAATATTAATGTTAACAATTAACATTTAAAACAT
This sequence comes from Austrofundulus limnaeus, assembly GCF_001266775.1. Lineage (NCBI taxonomy): Eukaryota > Metazoa > Chordata > Actinopteri > Cyprinodontiformes > Rivulidae > Austrofundulus > Austrofundulus limnaeus. Next base: position 2,662 of record NW_013955896.1, read on the forward strand.
TTAAGATTTATATAATTTAAATTTACACATTTATTTAGAATTTATGTATAAGATTTATACATACAAATATTTAAATTTAATATTTTGAGAAAATTAGAAAGGCAAGAAGAGAGATGCTAAACAACATAGTGGAAAATTTGGAACTAGTATTTTACTCAAAGTGAGTTAAATAAGGACAAATGTGTTGGTGACATTTTTGTAACTTCTTATTTTACACTTTTCACTTATTTTACGCTTCTTAGTGGGGCCTTTTAACAACTTAATCCTATAGTTTAAATCACTAGGTTAACAAATATATATTTTACCACTTGTGCAAAAACTTTAAGTTACCTGACAGCGTAGCTCATTGTACGGCTGATGTACTTCTCTGAGTATCTTTCCCACTCGACACTCTCCTGCCCGAACCCCCACTGATGACAAGAAGCCAGTCATGAATTTACGTCCATAAGATGGACCGGTCTGCAAACGTCAAACACAGGTTTTAAAAATGACGCTGAATAAATGACCTGCAAATTTAAAAAATAAGGCTACTTTACCCTGGTTTTAGAT
>NW_013955896.1:4210-4915 GCF_001266775.1 Austrofundulus limnaeus
TTTACTTTTTATGGCTCAACAAGTTGGTGTTTAAGTGTTATACATGAGTGATGTTTTTTTACAGGCGTGAAAACCAAACATGCTCTGAGGCACCACATGAAGCTTCATAAAGGCATCAAAGAATACGAGTGTAAAGAATGCAATCGCAAGTTTGCCCAAAAAGTCAACATGTTAAAGCACTACAAGAGACATACAGGTGAGTCTGGAGGTTTGCGTTTAATCATCATCAAAGATGGAAGAACTCTATTTCATAAGTTTAGTATTAATGTTCTTTTAGTTAACAGACATGACCATCTTTTAGCTTACTGTACAGGAAGTCACTGTTTCCACCTGTCCATCATTTCTGCAGGTATAAATGACTTCATGTGTGAACTGAGTGGAAAGACTTTCAGTGAACGAACAACTTTAGAGACACACAAACTCATCCACACAGGTAAGCTCAGGTCCATCAACAGGATTTTATGATGACAATGCTTTAGATAATTATTTGAAGCTGAGCACGGGATAAGCTGGGAACTATTTGAAAAGCTATTCAAACAAAACAGGCAGCATGGCTGCTAGTTTCCCTGCACTGGTCTAATCTGAAAAGTGATCAGATCTGTTGCTTCTGCAAACTTCAGGACAAATGAGATACTTTTATCAGAACGGTAGTATCTATAGTTCTCAGTTTGTCTCATTTACGTTCATTTTAACAGAAGGTGTAAG
>NW_013955896.1:5915-6268 GCF_001266775.1 Austrofundulus limnaeus
ATCTGTTTGTTTTTGGTCTCAGTAGGTAAGACGTGGACATGTGCAACGTGCGATAAGAAGTACCTGACGGAGTACATGCTGCAGAAACACATCCACCTGACCCGTGAAAAAGTGGAGGCCCAGTCCTGTCAGCTGTGCGGGACCAAGGTGTCGACACGCGCCTCCATGAACCGTCACCTGCGACGCAAACACCCGGACGTGAGTGTGACATGCCTGCATGACACCGATCTGGTCTGACCTGCCCTGCGTTCCTGATGTTCCTCTGCTTTGTGCCTGCAGGCGGCTCCTGTGAGGATGGATGATTTTGATGATCTACAGGAGAATTTGATGCTCAATGACTCGTCTATCAGCAT
>NW_013955897.1:0-638 GCF_001266775.1 Austrofundulus limnaeus
CACACACACACCCCATCCCCCCAATAAAAGAAACAGGAAGGACCTACCCTCCCATTTCCCGCCTATCTTCAGTGGCTTGTTTACAAATGACCAAACAGGAAGTGACGTCAACCAGCAGGTGAGTCATGCTCATGTGACAGCGTTGTCACTGTAGCGTCACACACTTTGGCTTCTATCTCCCAACCGGAGGAAACGGTAATGAGTAAAAGCTCTGACTAAATTTGTCCCGAATCCTTGCTATTGTGTGACATTATGAGTGTCGCTGCTTCGTTATGCGGAAACAGAGACACAAAACATGGTCAAAAGTCAGTTTGTGTTTTCAAAAAGTGAAGGGTTTCTACGTGAGAAGAAATATGCAACAGATTTGAATAAAAATACAGCTCTGAGGAGGACTGTACTCCTACACCAGCTTCTCTCAGGCTGACAGATGAGAAGAAGGCTGAGAAGGAAAAAAGAAATGAATAAATTAGCCGAACATTCAAGCGGAATGCTCTTTGTATTATTTTACTAATGACTCACAATGTCAGACTAAATGCAGCTAAATGTTATTGGCAGGTGAAAAGGACACTTGTGAACCCTTTTCACTGGATAAATGTACAGCGGGTAAAATAAGTATTGAACACGTCACCATTTTTCTC
>NW_013955897.1:2741-3562 GCF_001266775.1 Austrofundulus limnaeus
GAGAAAAATGGTGACGTGTTCAATACTTATTTTACCCGCTGTATCTAAACGCTACTGAGAAAAAGAATGGTTAGATGTTTCACAAAAGAAGGAAAGAGATACTTTATACGTTTTACCTTTATATTGAATTATGATGTTTTTAAATTAATTTTTAGATTTACTCTTTCTAGACATATTTAGTGCTGCTACTGCTAGATATGAATGAATTCACTGAGTTAGTAAATAAAGCTTAGCTTAGGTCTGATTGTGACTAATGTTTTGTAGCTTTTCAGATGAATCCCTCTCTAAAATGAAGTAAAGCCACATGTTATTGGTGGCTAAATGTAGTTGAAAAACTGGAAAAATACTTTTTTGGTCTTTCATTGATCCCGTCTCTCTTATTTTGTGGCAGTACTGCAAAAATTGAGGATGCTCTGCAGGTCACATCTTTGCAAGCAAGGAGTTAGCTGTTTCCTTCCTACGAGGAGTTTGCATTGTTGTTTTACATTTTTTACGATGATTATTCAATTACAAACGTGTTGCGTGAAAGAAACTTGTATAAAATACGTTAGTGTTCCGCTTTGAAAGAAACGCATACAGTGAATCGCTGGTTTTTGCGGAGGTTGCGTTCTTAGAGCGCCCACGAATTGTGAAATAACGTGACTATTGGATGCGGTCCAAAAAAGGTCTAAAGCTCATTTGGGGTGGCACCGTAAAGTAAGAACCAAACAAAAACACAGGAGAGCTAAAAAGTTAGCAGCTACACTGCAAAAAATGTCTATCTAACCATGATTAAAAACCTTATATCCAGCCAAAAAGTCTTTTTGATCTTGTTTTGAGAC
>NW_013955897.1:4562-5756 GCF_001266775.1 Austrofundulus limnaeus
TATATATATAAAGAAAAGAAAAAGAAAAAAAGCTCCTTGCTGCAGATGACAAAATAGCCTAAAAATTTTATCGGAACAAAGACTGACTAAAAGTATGCAGCAGCGAGGATACAACTGAGGAAAGGGTCAGATTATTTGGAAATTTAATACCCTAAAAAAACATATGATGTTTGCTCTATGTCACAAGCAATTGTTTCTCCATCAATTATAAATTGCTTCACACTACACTGACCCCCTCCCTGGAATACCATATTGCGCGGTATGAAAATGAACAGTACTGGGCAACCATAGCTGCAAAGGAAATTAGTACTTAAAATGCAACTGATAACATCGAATCAACCCATGGTAAACTGCGACTAGCACATCTGCATACTGCCTGAAAATGTCTTGTTCACAAATGAGGAAAAATAGATTAGTTTTGTCTATTTCATTGCTGGATGGGCATTTAGTAAAATCGTGATAAGAGGATAAATAGGAAGTTGATAAGTGAAGAAGACATTTCAGTCAAGTTGATGGTTTACTGTTGCCATCAGAAAAAAAAGTCTATTAACATACAACATAAGACTAAACATTTGCCACAATGTCTTTAAAGGGACTATGGAATAGTTCCTACTTTAAGTTTGAGTACAGATGTTAGTGACATGTCTAAACTAGGTCCAGATGTGGCCTAGAGGAAGATGGGCCCCATAACCACTGTAGCCCCCACAGACACCCTGACACAGCGCTTTCTGCACCTTGAAGAAATGATGGTAATATTTAATAAACCACTAGAGACTATAAATTGACATTCTGAAAATGCTATGCTAAACAGATCTGAGACAGCTTGAAGAGCTTTGGCACTTCAGCTCTCTGCACTTAAACAAAAGAAATGAGGTCACACATGAAACATTAGATGAAAACTGACTCAACAAATGGGAGGATTACTAATATGGTCTAATCATGAGAGGTAAAAATTCTGCAGTTAGCTTTTTTATGACATTATTTACCATGTTTCAGTCTCCAGACTTTCATCAGTTAAACTTATCAAAATAAAAGCAAGCCACTGTGACAGAGCTTTTGATCAAAACACCTACAGTATAAGACTTTTATGAGGTATAGAAAATTTGTATCAATTAAGGTCAGGATATGATAATCCACAGCTTTAATCAGCTATTTTTTAAATTTTTCATTAGACTTACACATTTCTTAAATATA
>NW_013955898.1:0-849 GCF_001266775.1 Austrofundulus limnaeus
TTTCTAATAGACCCCAAACACAGAACAACAAACCCCAAGTTTCTAATAGACCCCAAACACAGATAAAGAAACCCCAAGTTTCTAGTAGAACCCAAACACAGATAAAGAAACCCCAAGTTTCTAGTTGAACCCAAACATAGAGCGACAAACCCCAAGTTTCTAATAGACCCCAAACACAGATAAAGAAACCCCAAGTTTCTAGTAGAACCCAAACACAGATAAAGAAACCCCAAGTTTCTAGTTGAACCCAAACATAGAGCGACAAACCCCAAGTTTCTAATAGACCCCAAACACAGAACAACAAACCCCAGGTTTCTTGTAGAACCCAAACACAGAGCAATAAATCCCAGGTTTCTGGTAGAACCCAAACACAGATCAACAAATTCCAAGTTTCTAGTAGAACCCAAACACAGAAAAACAAACCCCAAGAACCCAAGCACAGAACAACAAATCCCAGGTTTTTAGTAGAACCCAAACACAGTGCAACAAATCCCAAGTTTCTAGTAGAACCCAAACACAGAACAACAAACCCCAGGTTTCTAGCAGAACCTAAACAGAGAGAGACATACCCCGGGCAGAATCTTCATGTTGTGGAGAGCGTTCTGTGCTTCCAGGGCTGCTTTACGGGTGTAGTATGTTATGAAACAACAGCCTACAAAGGAAAGCAAAAAACTGTTAAATTTTTCACTGTTTTTTAATGCTTTGTTTTTAACTGCAGTTCACTGAGACTATGTCATCAACAGGTTCTGTTCAGCTTTAAGGCCAAAACTACCTTCAGGTCCAGGCTACCCGTCAATAGGTGTGTGTGTGTGTGTGTGTGTGTGTGTGTGTGTGTGTGTGTGTGTGTGT
>NW_013955898.1:5319-6385 GCF_001266775.1 Austrofundulus limnaeus
GTGTATATATACACGCACACAAGCGTTGTGTTTGTGTACTTTATCAGACACACAGCCTGTAGAAATGTGTCTGGAAACACAAGAGGCTGATCACAACCAGTCACGTGACGGTGCTGCTGGTCGTGGATCACGTGACTGACAGGCCATCGTCTGGAGTCATTCTTCAACCGTGCAGTAATCATGGTAAGTTTCAGTCCCATCCGAACACTTTGCTTCTATGTTTGAACATTATTTTATAAAGTTCCTCTGACAGAAACAACCAACCTGACTGTTTGTCAAACCGGATGTAAATCATCGCTGCTCGTGCCTGAAGCTGAGGCCTAGCGTCAAACACAGCAGCTAGCTAGGCTAACATTCTTCCGACATCTTTAATTTAAATTAATCAGTATTTGGTTCGTTTGCACAGAGATGCACAACACGCGGTGTTGTTCTGTTTTTATTGTAATGTGATATTTTAACCACAGAGACGTTTTGAGGTTCCTGCTCTGAGCTAAGGTTAGCTTCTGTTAGCTTAGCATTGAGACATGATGCAGCTGGTAAATAAGTTTAAACTGATGGTTTGTTGTGAATTCATCTCTGAGCTGCTGTTTAACCTCTGTAATCAACACTCACTGTACACAAGTAGTTAATTTAATGTAGACTAATATGTGGGCGTTTCAATCAGTGAAACAGGAAATAACATTCATGTGATCACTGGGTCCCGGAACCGACAAGATGATGATAAAATAATATTAATAATATTAATAATTAGTCTGAAACACTTCTGTACACACTCAACCTTTACATTATGTGTTCACACACTGATGATGGTAAACAACATGGCAGCCACAGAGGAGGGGCTGCCCTGCTGCACCCCGGACCCTCGGACCACCATCAGGGCCCTGCTTCATCCAGCAGCTTAACAAACCCAGGGCTGACCCCAGGGTTGACCCCAGGGCTGACCCCAGGGTTGACCCCAGGGTTGACCCCAGGGCTGACCCCAGGGTTGACCCCAGGGCTGACCCCAGGGTTGACCCCAGGGCTGACCCCAGGGTTGACCCCAGGGCTGACCCCAGGGTTGACCCCA
>NW_013955898.1:7385-7962 GCF_001266775.1 Austrofundulus limnaeus
CTAATATTGGTCACGTCTAATATTGGTCACATGTTGGTCTAATATTGGTCACATGTTGGTCTAATATTGGTCACATGTTGGTCTAATATTGGTCACATGTTGGTCTAATGTTGGTCACATGTTGGTCTAATGTTGGTCACATGTTGGTCTAATATTGGTGACATGTTGGTCTAATATTGGTCACATGTTGGTCTAATATTGGTCACATGTTGGTCACATGTTGGTCACATGTTGGTCTAATATTGGTCTAATCTTGGTCACATGTTGGTTTAATATTGGTCACATGTTGGACTAATATTGGTCACATGTTGGTCTAATATTGGTCACATGTTGGTCACATGTTGGTCACATGTTGGTCTAATATTGGTCACATGTTGGTCAAATATTGGTCACATGTTGGTCTAATATTGGTCACATGTTGGTCTAATATTGGTCACATGTTGGTCTAACATTGGTCACATGTTGGTCACATGTTGGTCTAATATTGGTCACATGTTGGTCTAATATTGGTCACATGTTGGTCTAATATTGGTCACATGTTGGTCTAACATTGGTCACATGTTGGTCACATGTTGGT
>NW_013955899.1:0-584 GCF_001266775.1 Austrofundulus limnaeus
TCACACAAGTGTATGTCATCCTGACAGCCTGTCAGATCAACATACACACCTTTCACACAAGTGTATGTCATCCTGACAGCCTGTCAGATCAACATACACACCTTTCACACAAGTGTATGTCATCCTGACAGCCTGTCAGATCAACATACACACCTTTCACACAAGTGTATGTCATCCTGACAGCCTGTCAGATCAACATACACACCTTTCATACAAGTGTATGTCATCCTGACAGCCTGTCAGATCAACATACACACCTTTCACACAAGTGTATGTCATCCTGACAGCCTGTCATACAAGTGTATGTCATCCTGACAGCCTGTCAGATCAACATACACACCTTTCACACAAGTGTATGTCATCCTGACAGCCTGTCAGATCAACATACACACCTTTTACACAAGTGTATGTCATCCTGACAGCCTGTCAGATCAACATACACACCTTTCACACAAGTGTATGTCATCCTGACAGCCTGTCAGATCAACATACACACCTTTCACACAAGTGTATGTCATCCTGACAGCCTGTCAGATCAACATACACACCTTTCACACAAGTGTATGTCATCCTGACAGCCTGTC
>NW_013955899.1:1584-3651 GCF_001266775.1 Austrofundulus limnaeus
GTTCCTTGCTGACAAACTATTGATTACACAAAAATATTTGTTTGCACACCTACATGTATAATATATCCCCTCAGTGGGACAATAAACAATTTCTATTCCTCTCATACACACATGAACGCACACATAAAATTACAGATTTGAGGCTCTTTATATAGGTAAATGGCTGAAGCGGTTGACATGACATACCACTATAATCCAGTGACCTCCCACATTTACAGGACACATCCAAATGGAAGCCTTGGGTAATGCCATCTTTAGAATTGACAGAAGATACCCTTGATCATCATTAATTTCCACACAAAGGAAGAAGATAAGCAAATATGAAGTAATCACCCTTCGAACAGCCATGTACTGGCCATGATGAAAGATGGATGATCCAATAACTGCATCCATTCTGTGCACAGGTATCTGAAATAAAATGTAATTGTGACTGTATGGCAAAATGTAGCTAAAAATAATTTATACAAATTTTATCAAGATAATCTTTTTACCTTGCTATTTTGAAGGATGACATAGAGATATGCATCAATGACCTGTTAAATAAAAGCTTTAAATTAGTTACTAGATGGGCAGCTTGGGGAAAATACACATTTCAAAGAGCAAGGACTCTTACTTCATCTGCCAGCCAGCCATGTGCACAAAGTGTTCTGAAAGATGTGTCATATAGTTTGTAAGGGCCAACAACAGCTTCAACTTGTCCTGAGTCTTTTAAAGACCATAGTTTGAATACTGAAAAAAAAGAAATTCAAGTTAATCTTTTGACCTTACAAATCAAAAACATTTTATGAGGAACAACAAGAACTTCTGCAAACATGACCAGGAACAGGTCACTGAACACACATGCAAAGATTCGACCAACTGGTCAGAACCCAGGACCAACTGGTCAGAACCCAGGACCAACTGGTCAGAACCCAGGACCAACTGGTCAGAACCCAGGACCAACTGGTCAGAACCCAGGACCAACTGGTCAGAACTAAATGTTATGCGATACTACTGCACCTTGATGCTGAACAGTACTCGAGCACATCATAGGAGTGGGCAAGGGAGACATCCTGGGAGGGGGCGAGGGAGACATCCTGGGAGGGGGCGAGGGAGACAAGCTGGGAGGGGGCGAGGGAGACATCCTGGGAGGGGGCGAGGGAGACATCCTGGGAGGGGGCGAGGGAGACATCCTGGGAGGGGGCGAATGAGACATCCTGGGAGGGGGCGAATGAGACAATCGAGACATCTTGGGAGGGGGTGAGGGAGACATCCTGGGAGGGGGCGAGGGAGACATCCTGGGAGAGGGCGAGGGAGACAAGCTGGGAGGGGGCGAATGAGACAATCGAGACATCTTGGGAGGGGGTGAGGGAGACATCCTGGGAGGGGGCGAGGGAGACATCCTGGGAGGGGGCGAATGAGACAATCGAGACATCTTGGGAGGGGGTGAGGGAGACATCCTGGGAGAGGGCGAGGGAGACATCCTGGGAGGGGGCGGTTTACCTACATACTTTATGACAGACTCCCTCTGTTGTGGCTTCTCACTTGAGGCACAACTCTGACCTTCCATTGGAGACTCATCAGGCCCAGCTTGCTTGTCTCCCCCATGACACCTTTTGTAGGGCTTTAGGTGACCGACACTGTGCTTTGTTTTCAAGATTTGACCCTTTGTTGTTCTCAACACTGCTGTCTTACCCAGGAGTTGCTGGATTACATACGGTCCAGAATAGTCTGGCTCCATCCTGGCTCCTTTCCTACGTTATACAGAAGTACTTCACCCCCTTCTTTGAATTGAAAATGTTTGTATTTTTGTTTGCCTTTTTAGCAAAAGCTTCCTTCATTTTCTGCTGTCAGTTTGACATGTTCCTTTACCTTTTCATTTCTATTCTCTGTATTTTCTGTTGCTCTTTTACAAATTGGCTGTATTCTGTAGGTAGGATTATTGAAGACAGCTACATAGTAAAAAAAACAACAAAGTTTGTGTGATACAAGTATTACACATTTGCACATGACATACAAAACATTACTGTCAAATGATTATAAAAAATAAAACTCAGTAAGAAATAAAATATATTAAGTGCTGGTGTG
>NW_013955900.1:0-1332 GCF_001266775.1 Austrofundulus limnaeus
TCTGTTCTCTCTGAGGACCTGTTCCCTCTGAGGACCTGTTCTCTCTGAGGATCTGTTCTCTCTGAGGACCTGTTCTCTCTGAGGATCTGTTCTCTCTGAGGACCTGTTCTCTCTGAGGATCTGTTCTCTCTGATGACTTGTTCTCTCTGAGGATCTATTCTCTCTGAGGACCTGTTCCCTCTGAGGACCTGTTCTCTCTTAGGATCTGTTCTCTCTGAGGACCTGTTCTCTCTGAGGATCTGTTCTCTCTGAGGATCTGTTCTCTCTTAGGATCTGTTCTCTCGGATGATCTGTTCTCTCTGAGGATCTGTTCCCTCTGAGGATCTGTTCTCTCTGAGGACCTGTTCCCTCTGAGGACCTGTTCTCTCTTAGGATCTGTTCTCTCTGAGGACCTGTTCTGTCTGAGGATCTGTTCTCTTTGAGGACCTGTTCTCTCTGAGGATCTGTTCTTTCTGATGATCTGTGGCTCTCTGAGGATCTGTTCTCTCTGAGGATCTGTTCTCTTTGAGGACCTGTTCTCTCTGAGGATCTGTTCTTTCTGAGGATCTGTGGCTCTCTGAGGATCTGTTCTCTCTGAGGATCTGTTCTCTTTGAGGACCTGTTCTCTCTGAGGATCTGTTCTTTCTGAGGATCTGTGGCTCTCTGAGGATCTGTTCTCTCTGAGGATCTGTTCTTTCTGAGGACCTGTTCTCTCTGAGGATCTGTTCTCTCTGAGGATCTGTTCTTTCTGAGGACCTGTTCTCTCTGAGGATCTGATCTCTCTGAGGATCTGTTCTCTCTGAGGACCTGTTCTCTCTGAGGATCTGTTCTCTCTGAGGATCTGTTCTCTCTGAGGATCATTTCTCTCTGAGGGTCTGTTCTCTCTGAGGACCTGTTCTCTCTGAGGATCATTTCTCTCTGAGGACCTGTTCTCTCTGAGGAGCTGTTCTTTCTGAGGACCTGTTCTCTCTGAGGATCATTTCTCTCTGAGGACCTGTTCTCTCTGAGGATCATTTCTCTTTGAGGACCTGTTCTCTCTGAGGATCTGTTCTTTCTGAGGATCTGTGGCTCTCTGAGGATCTGTTCTCTCTGAGGATCTGTTCTCTTTGAGGACCTGTTATCTCTGAGGATCTGTTCTTTCTGAGGATCTGTGGCTCTCTGAGGATCTGTTCTCTCTGAGGATCTGTTCTCTTTGAGGACCTGTTCTCTCATATGATCTGTTCTGTCTGAGGATCTGTTCTCTCTGAGGATCTGTTCTCTTTGAGGACCTGTTCTCTCTAAGGATCATTTCTCTCTGAGGACCTGTTCTCTCTGAGGAGCTGTTCTCTCTGAGGACCTGTTCTCTCTGAGGAG
>NW_013955900.1:1554-1982 GCF_001266775.1 Austrofundulus limnaeus
GGTTCTATATGTTCAAAAATATGTCTATGCATGTGTGTGTAGGTATACTGTATACAGTATGTATTTAGATATACAGATTCATACTAGTGTTAACATGAAATGTGTTATGCAATGAATTTAACATGTCTGGAAAAATCAATAAATCAAACAGTATCAGTTCAACATGGGGGGTTTGTTTCTGCCCACCCCTTGTGAAAATAAAGAACCTCATTAATCCAGTTTAAACATGTAGATGGAGCTTCAGATTTATCTTATTTTTGAACAGAAAGTCTTACCTTGTTACTAACTCTAACAAGTGGTGTTCCCCAGGGATGTGTTCTCAGTCCTGTTTCCTTTATGGCCCCACCCACACCCACCCCCCTCGGCCAGTTGAAACAGAAGTTGAGTTGTATGTTTTATCTGTCTTCTACAGTATTTGTCCTTTAAAG
>NW_013955900.1:2982-3868 GCF_001266775.1 Austrofundulus limnaeus
GCTGTTCTCCCTGAAGACCTGTTCTCTCTGAGGATCTATTTCTCTCTGAGGACCTGTTCTCTCTGAGGAGCTGTTCTCCCTGAAGACCTGTTCTCTCTGAGGATCTATTTCTCTCTGAGGACCTGTTCTCTCTGAGGAGCTGTTCTCCCTGAAGACCTGTTCTCTCTGAGGATCTATTTCTCTCTGAGGACCTGTTCTCTCTGAGGAGCTGTTCTCCCTGAAGACCTGTTCTCTCTGAGGATCTGTGGCTCTTTGAGGACCTGTTCTCTCTGAGGATCTGTTCTCTCTGAGGATCATTTCTCTCTGAGGACCTGTTCTCTCTGAGGACCTGTTCTCTCTGAGGATCTGTGGATCTTTGAGGATCTGTTCTCTCTGAGGATCTGTGGCTCTTTGAGGACCTGTTCTCTTTGAGTATCTGTTCTCTCTGAGGATCATTTCTCTCTGAGGATCTGTTATCTCTGAGGACCTGTTCTCTCTGAGGACCTGTTCTCTCTGAGGATCTGTGGATCTTTGAGGATCTGTTCTCTCTGAGGATCTGTTCTCTCTGAGGATCTGTTCTGTCTGAGGATCTGTTATCTCTGAGGATCTGTTCTCTCTGAGGATCTGTTATCTCTGAGGACCTGTTCTCTCTGAGGACGTGTTCTCTCTGAGGATCATTTCTCTCTGAGGACCTGTTCTCTCTGAGGAGCTGTTCTTTCTGAGGACCTGTTCTCTCTGAGGATCATTTCTCTCTGAGGATCTGTTCTCTCTGAGGACCTGTTCTCTCTGAGGACCTGTTCTCTCTGAGGATCTGTGGATCTTTGAGGATCTGTTCTCTCTGAGGATCTGTTCTCTCTGAGGATCTGTTCTGTCTGAGGATCTGTTATCTCTGAGGATCTGTTCTCTC
>NW_013955901.1:0-681 GCF_001266775.1 Austrofundulus limnaeus
CCCTGCCCATGAGTGCCTATATCTACCAGTGTCCCTGTCCACAAGTGTCTCCATCTACCAGTGTCCCTGCCCATGAGTGCCTATATCTACCAGTGTCCCTGTCCACAAGTGTCTCTATCTACCAGTACCCCTGTCCACAAGTGTCTCCATCTACCAGTGTCCCTGCCCATGAATGCCTATATCTACCAGTGTCCCTGTCCACAAGTGTCCCTGTCCACAAGTGTCTCTATCTACCAGTGTCCCTGTCCACAAGTGTCTCCATCTACCAGTGTCCCTGCCCATGAGTGCCTATATCTACCAGTGTCCCTGTCCACAAGTGTCTCCATCTACCAGTGTCCCTGCCCATGAGTGCCTATATCTACCAGTGTCCCTGTCCACAAGTGTCTCCATCTACCAGTGTCCCTGTCCACAAGTGTCTCTATCTACCAGTGTCCCTGTCCACAAGTGTCTCCATCTACCAGTGTCCCTGTCCACAAGTGTCTCTATCTACCAGTGTCCCTGTCCACAAGTGTCTCCATCTACCAGTGTCCCTGTCCACAAGTGTCTCTATCTACCAGTGTCCCTGTCCACAAGTGTCTCCATCTACCAGTGTCCCTGTCCACAAGTGTCTCTATCTACCAGTGTCCCTGTCCACAAGTGTCTCCATCTACCAGTGTCCCTGTCCACAAGTGTCTCTATCTA
>NW_013955901.1:1681-2450 GCF_001266775.1 Austrofundulus limnaeus
CACTGCAGTTGTGAAACTGTGTTTTTGACATTAAATGAATATCAACAAAGTTTTGTGCACATTTGTAATGGAAACACAGCTAGTGTCTGGATTGTGTTTCCATCATCAGAGGAGCAGGAAACACAACTTTATATTTATTCAGGATTGTTTATTTTTATGTCTATTGCAAAGAAAAATACAGTATTTTTCATTTTATCTGGTAAATCATATTAAACTGCTTACAAATGTGATTTACATGAATAAAAGATGCAAAATGAAAACTCAAGTGTTTGTTGTTGAGCTGAATGAACGGGTTGTTTACAGTTTGATGTTTTATTGTGGTTCGATTCGACTGAGTGTGAATAATTACTTTCATGATTAGGATCAGTTCTACAATTAAACAAATGTTTCTGACGTCAACGTTTAAGAATAAATCTAATCTAATCAACCTCCTCCACACTTCAGAGCAGCAAACAGGGAACTGAGAGGGAGAGTGGTTCTGCAGCAGGTTGTGTAGCAGGTTGTGTAGCAGGTAGCAGGTTGTGTAGCAGGTTGTGCAGCAGGTAGCAGGTTGTGTAGCAGTTTGTGCACAGTGCAGCCTGTGTGGTGCAGAGAGGGATAATGATCCGAGGCCCGATGCGACTTTAGTGAGTATCTGAGCTGGAAACCCTGGAACCTGGAGTCCTGCTGTCATTATGATAAATATGCAACACAGAGGGACATCCTCACAGAAAACAGCTTCCTGCTGCACACACACACACACACACACACACACACACACACACACACA
>NW_013955901.1:3450-4644 GCF_001266775.1 Austrofundulus limnaeus
AAGAAGGAAGAAGAACTGCTGGAAGAAGAACTGCTGGAAGAAGATCTGCAGGAAGAAGATCTGCTGGAAGAAGATCTGCAGGAAGAAGATCTGTAGGAAGAAGATTTGCAGGAAGAAGAACTGCTGGAAGAAGATCTGCAGGAAGAAGATCTGCTGGAAGAAGATCTGCAGGAAGAAGGAAGAAGAACTGCAGGAAGAAGATCTGCAGGAAGAAGGAAGAAGAACTGCTGGAAGAAGAACTGCTGGAAGAAGATCTGCAGGAAGAAGATCTGCTGGAAGAAGGAAGAAGATCTGCAGGAAGAAGGAAGAAGAACTGCTGGAAGAAGATCTGCAGGAAGAAGATCTGCTGGAAGAAGATCTGCAGGAAGAAGATCTGCAGGAAGAAGAACTGCAGGAAGAAGAACTGCTGGAAGAAGGAAGAAGATCTGCAGGAAGAAGGAAGAAGAACTGCTGGAAGAAGATCTGCAGGAAGAAGATATGCTGGAAGAAGATCTGCAGGAAGAAGGAAGAAGATCTGCAGGAAGAAGAACTGCAGGAAGAAGATCTGCAGGAAGAAGGAAGAAGATCTGCAGGAAGAAGGAAGAAGAACTGCTGGAAGAAGATCTGCAGGAAGAAGATCTGCTGGAAGAAGATCTGCAGGAAGAAGATCTGCTGGAAGAAGATCTGCTGGAAGAAGGAAGAAGAACTGCTGGAAGAAGATCTGCAGGAAGAAGATCTGCTGGAAGAAGATCTGCAGGAAGAAGATCTGCTGGAAGAAGATCTGCTGGAAGAAGGAAGAAGAACTGCTGGAAGAAGAACTGCTGGAAGAAGATCTGCAGGAAGAAGATCTGCTGGAAGAAGGAAGAAGATCTGCAGGAAGAAGGAAGAAGAACTGCTGGAAGAAGAACTGCTGGAAGAAGATCTGCAGGAAGAAGATCTGCTGGAAGAAGGAAGAAGATCTGCAGGAAGAAGGAAGAAGAACTGCTGGAAGAAGAACTGCTGGAAGAAGATCTGCAGGAAGAAGATCTGCTGGAAGAAGATCTGCAGGAAGAAGGAAGAAGAACTGCTGGAAGAAGAACTGCTGGAAGAAGAACTGCTGGAAGAAGAACTGCTGGAAGAAGGAAGAAGATCTGCAGGAAGAAGGAAGAAGAACTGCTGGAAGAAGAACTGCTGGAAGAAGATCTGCAGGAAGAAGATCTGCTGGAAGAAGATCTG
>NW_013955902.1:0-269 GCF_001266775.1 Austrofundulus limnaeus
TAACCATTACTAGTCTATTTCTAACTCTAACCATTACTAGTCTATTTCTAACTCTAACCATTACTAGTCTATTTCTAACTCTAACCATTACTAGTCTATTTCTAACCCTAACCATTACTAGTCTATTTTTAACTCTAACCATTACTAGTCTATTTCTAACTCTAACCATTACTAGTCTATTTCTAACTCTAACCATTACTAGTCTATTTCTAACCCTAACCATTACTAGTCTATTTTTAACCCTAATCATTACTAGTCTATTTTTAACT
>NW_013955902.1:1269-1716 GCF_001266775.1 Austrofundulus limnaeus
ACACACACACACACACACACACATATACACACACACACACACTTGGTCTTAACTGTGCTCTCCACTTCCACATCCATCATTCCTGTCGGTTCATGTGAGTGTCTCTATTTCTGACTGTGGGTCTTCAGTTCTGAAGGTCTACAGTTCTGTGGGTCTACAGTTCTGTGGGTCTACAGTTCTGAAGGTCTACAGTTCTGTGGGTCTACAGTTCTGTGGGTCTACAGTTCTGAGGATCTACAGTTCTGTGGATCTACAGTTCTGTGGATCTACAGTTCTGTGGGTCTACAGTTCTGTGGGTCTACAGTTCTGTGGGTCTACAGTTCTGTGGGTCTACATTTCTGTGGGTCTACAGTTCTGTGGGTCTACATTTCTGTGGGTCTACAGTTCTGTGGGTCTACATTTCTGTGGGTCTACAGTTCTGTTGGTCTACAGTTCTGTGGGTCTACA
>NW_013955902.1:2716-3244 GCF_001266775.1 Austrofundulus limnaeus
GAAAGTACAGCAGGTGTTGATCCAGATCCTGAGGACAGGACTGTTCCTCAGGATCTGGATCAACAGGGTTCAGGTCTGAGTCTGAGATCCCTGCAGCTACAGTCCAGGTTCAGGATCAGGACTGATCTGGTCTTCATCAGGTTTTAAATGGTCCAGATCTGTGGGTTTTCTGTAGAACTTCATCAGTGTCTCACATGGTTCTGGAGGTATTTTGACCCTCTCTTCTTTCCACGTTGCTTCAGTTCTGCTCAGGTCTCTGGAGGGCACACCACAGGCTTTCAGTCAGGTGCAGGTTCTGGACTCTGGACCGTTTGGTCACTGTTTTGCTGTAGCTCAGCTGCTGGGTTCTGGGTCAGGGTTCTGTTGGACCTAGTTTGGTCCAAACTTCAGCTGTCAGACAGATGGACTCACATCCAGAAGCCTTTGATGTCCAGAGGAGATCCTGGTCCATCGGTCCTCCACCTCTGTGCTGACAGCTGGGAGGAGCTCTGTCCTCTGGCCTGGTTCTGGTCCAGGACTCTTGTGGTT
>NW_013955902.1:3920-4329 GCF_001266775.1 Austrofundulus limnaeus
GCTGTCAGACAGATGGACTCACATCCAGAAGCCTTTGATGTCCAGAGGAGATCCTGGTCCATCGGTCCTCCACCTCTGTGCTGACAGCTGGGAGGAGCTCTGTCCTCTGGCCTGGTTCTGGTCCAGGACTCTTGTGGTTCTGTCAGATGAAGCTAAGTCCTGCTGCCATGACCTTTGACCTGCAGACTGAGGCCTGTAGAGATGCAGCTCATTGCACAGTCTGACCTTCAGGGTGAAGACTGGAGTCTGAATGACCTTTGAGCCTTCACAGCTGAGGTCTCTCCCTCCTGGCGTGGTGTCAGCAGGTCACCCTCACCTGTAGACCCCTCACAGAGGTGGTCCCACTCTGCTTTGCTTCTGTTTCAGAAATAACATCTTCTGTTCCAGAACCAGATCCAGTTTCTTCTGA
>NW_013955902.1:5329-6320 GCF_001266775.1 Austrofundulus limnaeus
ACACACACACACACACACACACAGCACTCTGCTGTATCTCTACAAAGTTAACTCAGACAGATGGAGACCAATCAGTGAATCACACTCACACACTGAGACACATCACAGGCAGCAGAGCTTCAGTGTCTTGCCCAGGGACACTTCAACATGTGGCTGAGGAGTTGAACCACCAACTCTCATATTGGAGGACGACTCCCTGAACCACTCAAACACAGCCACCCAGAAGTTAGTCCTCACTTTTTCTGGCCCTGGGTTCAGGCTGCAGGTTCATCCTCTGCAGCCTGAATGGGTCACAGTGGCCTGCAGACCACCCTGTGGTGTCTGCAGACCACCCTGTGGTGTCTGCAGACCACCCTGTGGTGTCTGCAGACCACCCTGTGATGTCTGCAGACCACCCTGTGGTGTCTGCAGACCACCCTGTGATGTCTGCAGACCACCCTGTGGTGTCTGCAGACCACCCTGTGATGTCTGCAGACCACCCTGTAGTGTCTGCAGACCACCCTGTGGTGTCTGCAGACCACCCTGTGATGTCGGCAGACCGCCCTGTGGTGTCTGCAGACCACCTTGTGATGTCTTGGTGTCTGCAGACCACCCTGGGATGTCTGCAGACCACCCTGTGGTGTCTGCAGACTACCCTGTGATGTCTGCAGACCACCCTGTGATGTCTGCAGACCACCTTGTGATGTCTGCAGACCACCTTGTGATGTCTGCAGACCACCCTGTGATGTCTGCAGACCACCCTGTGATGTCTGCAGACCACCTTGTGATGTCTGCAGACCACCTTGTGATGTCTTGGTGTCTGCAGACCACCCTGTGGTGTCTGCAGACCACCCTGTTGTTTCTGCAGACCACCCTGTGATGTCTGCAGACCACCTGTGGTGTCTGCAGACCACCCTGTGGTGTCTGCAGACCACCCTGTGATGTCTGCAGACCACCCTGTGATGTCTGCAGACCACCCTGTGGTGTCTGCAGACCACCCTGTGATGTCTGC
>NW_013955903.1:0-784 GCF_001266775.1 Austrofundulus limnaeus
ACTACACACAGTACATATACTGTATACCTAGTAGTTATGCATTATATACATATTTCTACGTCTTTAACGTGAGTCTCAGCCTCAGCAGAGGTTGAGCTTTGGGCTGGTTTTTCTTGTGGTTAAGTGGGTTTTACGTAGCGTTTCGGCTGGAAACTGTCAGTCCAGTCAGGCAACCCTGAAGGCCCATTATGGTTTCTGGTTTGTGTGGTGACGTGTGTGAGCGTACCTCCTGGTATTCCTTGTTGCGTCGAGCCTTCTCCTGGGTGATGCGCTGCTCAATGGCCGCCAGGGAGTCCGGCGTGAAGCGCTTAAAGCTCTCTGGTCCCATTGGAAACACACAGCCAGCCATCTTCTCATCCTGATCCTGCTGCTAACTGGCCCAGTTTACCAGCTGCAGACAGACACAGAGACATGACGCTACCTAAAACAACCATATTTACAGTCATTAACACCAGCTTCAAGCCTTTAAATCATGTTGGTTTTTATTATCGGCTGTTTTCTATCATCTGATGTCAGACTGTTTAAACACTTGTTAAGTTTGTGTCATGAGACGAGGAGCGTTTGATTTGAGTGCCTGACGATTGATTCAATGACTTCTTCACTCGGAGGATGATTGCGTCCTCTGAGACAGAGACCCCCACTCAGGACGCCCCCCAGCATCACGTCGCTCGTCATTAAACCAACACTCAGAGCTTTTAAAGAGCAGCAATCAGCCTGAGATCAGCCTGATGGAAGAGCAGTCGCACCTGAACCCTCCCTCAGCTCCTTTTCTACTGTTTATTAT
>NW_013955903.1:1784-2477 GCF_001266775.1 Austrofundulus limnaeus
AAGTTTTATATTGTGATATATATATCGTTACCGCCACTCATCATAATATATATCGTGATATGAATTTGTTGTCATATCGCACATTCCTAATCAGAAGATATAAACAGTTTCCAGTCGTTTCAACACATCTGAATTTAGTTTTATATCATCTCATTAAAGCCAAGTCTGCAGAGTTAAATCAGGTTAGCTCTTACTGAGCAGGGCTACTGTACAAACAACTGTGATGCAAAACAGACAACAAAAATGTTTGTAAGACAATGTTTCCACTGGACACTGAAGTGGGTTTAAAAATGGCAGCCTTCCACTCCTGGCCCTTTGCTCCTTAATTTTATCAGAAATAAACTTTATTTTTCTAACCTGAAGTGTTTCAAAGAGCTACAGTATCTAAAACCCTAATTAGTGCAGAATGTTTCCACAGCCGAACTTTAAAAACAAGAAAGTAGATTTTTATGTTAGCAATTAGCACAAACAGATTAGCTTTAAAAGGCTAAAACCCTGATAAAACTGCTTTAGCTTTTAGCAATAAGAAGCTAAATATATTAGCTGATAATCTGTAGCAATCAAGTTCAGGTTAGCGTATGTCAGTCTTTTGTAGGCTCAGAGAAGCATGTCAGCTAAATTAGCAGCTAATACAGTTAGCTTCAGATAGTGTTAAACACAGGAAGTGTGTGTCTGTGTGTGTCTGTGTGTGTC
>NW_013955903.1:3477-4236 GCF_001266775.1 Austrofundulus limnaeus
TAAACTAAGTCCTGCACCAACCTGGCAACATAAACTAAGTCCTGCACCAACCTGGCAACATAAACTAAGTCCTGCACCAACCTGGCAACATAAACTAAGTCCTGCACCAACCTGGCAACATAAACTACTAAGTCCTGCACCAACCTGGCAACATAAACTGAGTCCTGCACCAACCTGGCAACATAACCTGAGTCCTGCACCAACCTGGCAACATAAACTAAGTCCTGCACCAACCTGGCAACATAAACTGAGTCCTGCACCAACCTGGCAACATAAACTGAGTCCTGCACCAACCTGGCAACATAACTCAGTCCTGCACCAACCTGGCAACATAAACTAAGTCCTGCAACAACCTGGCAACATAAACTGAGTCCTGCACCAACCTGACAACATAAACTAAGTCCTGCACCAACCTGGCAACATAAACTGAGTCCTGCACCAACCTGGCAACATAACCCAGTCCTGCACCAACTTGGCAACATAAACTGAGTCCTGCACCAACCTGGCAACATAACTCAGTCCTGCACCAACCTGGCAACATAAACTCAGTCCTACACCAACCTGACAACATAAACTCAGTCCTGCACCAACCTGGCAACATAAACTAAGTCCTGCACCAACCTGGCAACATAACTCAGTCCTACACAGACCTGGCAACATAAACTCAGTCCTGCACCAACCTGGCAACATAAACTAAGTCCTGCACCAACCTGGCAACATAAACTACTAAGTCCTGCACCAACCTGGCAACATAAACTA
>NW_013955903.1:5236-5638 GCF_001266775.1 Austrofundulus limnaeus
ACATACAGCAGAGTGTATGACCTCTGAAGGACAGGAGATGGACATACAGCAGAGTTTGTGTCCTCTGAAGGACAGTAGACAGACATACAGCAGAGTTTATGTCCTCTGAAGGACAGGAGACAGACATACAGCAGAGTTTGTGTCCTCTGTAGGACAGGAGACAGACATACAGCAGAGTTTATGTCCTCTGAAGGACAGGAGACAGACATACAGCAGAGTTTGTGTCCTCTGTAGGACAGGAGACGGACATACAGCAGAGTTTATGTCCTCTGTAGGACAGGAGACAGACATACAGCAGAGTTTGTGTCCTCTGTAGGACAGGAGACAGACATACAGCAGAGTTTATGTCCTCTGAAGGACAGGAGACGGACATACAGCAGAGTTTATGTCCTCTGAAGGACA
>NW_013955904.1:0-493 GCF_001266775.1 Austrofundulus limnaeus
GATTAAACCCTAAATCAGACCCAGATTAAACCCTGAATCAGACCCAGATTAAACCTTGGATCAGACCCAGATTAAACCCAGTATAAGACCCTGATTAAACCCAGTATGAGACCCAGATTAAACCTTGGATCAGACCCAGATTAAACCCTGGATCAGACCCAGATTAAACCCTGGGTCAGACTCAGATTAAACCCAGTATCAGACTCACATTATACTCTGGACCAGACCCAGATTAAACCCAGTATCAGACCCTGATTAAACCCAGTATGAGACCCAGATTAAACCTTGGATCAGACCCAGATTAAACCCAGTATAAGACCCTGATTAAACCCTGAATCAGACCCAGATTAAACCCTGAATCAGACCCAGATTAGACCCTGAATCAGACCCAGATTAAACCCTGAATCAGACCCAGATTAAACCCTGAATCAGACCCAGATTAAACCCTGAATCAGACCCAGATTAAACCCTGAATCAGACCCAGATTAAACCC
>NW_013955904.1:1493-2424 GCF_001266775.1 Austrofundulus limnaeus
ACTTGGGTCAGAACTTGTTAACTCGGGTCAGAACTTGTTAACTCGGGTCAGAACTACATCAGAACTTAACTTGGGTCAGAACTTGTTAACTCGGGTCAGAACTTGTTAACTCGGGTCAGAACCACATCAGAACTTGTTAACTCGGGTCAGAACATGTTAACTCGGGTCAGAACTTGTTAACTCGGGTCANTGGATCAGACCCAGATTAAACCCTGGATCAGACCCAGATTAAACCCTGGATCAGACCCAGATCAAACCCTGGATCAGACCCAGATTAAACCCTGGATCAGACTCAGATTAAACCCAGTATCAGACCCTGATTAAATCCAGTATGAGACCCAGATTAAACCCTGAATCAAACCCAGATTAAACCCTGGATCAGACCCAGATTAAACCCTGGATCAGACCCAGATTAAATCCAGTATCAGACCCTGATTAAACCCAGTATGAGACCCAGATTAAACCCTGGATCAGACCCAGATTAAACCCTGGATACGACCCAGATTAAACCCAGTATCAGACCCTGATTAAACCCAGTATGAGACCCAGATTAAACCCTGGATCAGACCCAGATTAAATCCTGGATACGACCCAGATTAAACCCTGGATCAGACCCAGATTAGACCCTGAATCAGACCCAGATTAAACCCTGGATACGACCCAGATTAAACCCTGGATCAGACCCAGATTAAACCCTGGATCAGACCCAGATTAAACCCTGGGTCAGACTCAGATTAAACCCAGTATCAGACTCACATTATACTCTGGACCAGACTCAGATTAAACCCAGTATCAGACCCTGATTAAACCCAGTATGAGACCCAGATTAAACCTTGGATCAGACCCAGATTAAACCCTGGATCAGACCCAGATTAAACCCTGGATCAGACCCAGATTAAACCCTGGGTCAGACTCAGATTAAACCCAGTAT
>NW_013955904.1:3424-4631 GCF_001266775.1 Austrofundulus limnaeus
GTTAAAGTTTTGGTAACTCGGGTCAGAACTTGTTAAAGTTCTGGTAACTCTGGGCAAAACTTGTTAACTCGGGTCAGAACTTGTTAAAGTTCTGGTAACTCTGGGCAAAACTTGTTAACTCGGGTCAGAACTTGTTAAAGTTCTGGTAACTCTGGTCAAAACTTGTTAACTCGGGTCAGAACTTGTTAAAGTTCTGGTAACTCTGGTCAAAACTTGTTAACTCGGGTCAGAACTTGTTAAAGTTCTGGTAACTCTGGTCAAAACTTGTTAACTTGGGTCAGAACTTGTTAAAGTTCTGGTAACTCTGGTCAAAACTTGTTAACTTGGGTCAGAACTTGTTAACTCGGGTCAGATCTTGTTAAAGTTCTGTTAACTCGGGTCAGAACTTGTTAACTCGGGTCAGAACTACATCAGAACTTGTTAACTCGGGTCAGAACTTGTTAACTCGGTCCAGAACTACATCAGAACTTGTTAACTCGGGTCAGAACTACATTTGAAATTAACTCGGGTCAGAACTTGTTAACTAGGGTCAGAACTACATCAGAACTTGTTAAATCGGGTCAGAAATATATCAGAACTTGGTAACTCGGGTCAGAACTTGTTAACTCGGGTCAGAACTACATCAGAACTTGTTAACTCGGGTCAGAACTTGTTAACTCGGTCCAGAACTACATCAGAACTTGTTAACTCGGGTCAGAACTACATTTGAAATTAACTCGGGTCAGAACTTGTTAACTAGGGTCAGAACTACATCAGAACTTGTTAACTCGGGTCAGAACTATATCAGAACTTAACTCGGGTCAGAACTTGTTAACTCGGGTCAGAACTACATCAGAACTTGTTAACTCGGGTCAAAACTTGTTAACTCGGGCCAGAACTACATCAGAACTTGTTAACTCGGGTCAGAACTATATCAGAACTTAACTCGGGTCAGAACTTGTTAACTCGGGTCAGAACTACATCAGAACTTGTTAACTCGGGTCAGAACTTGTTAACTCGGGCCAGAACTACATCAGAACTTGTTAACTCGGGTCAGAACTATATCAGAACTTATTAACTCGGGTCAGAACTTGTTAACTCGGGTCAGAACTACATCAGAACTTGTTAACTCGGGTCAGAACTTGTTAACTCGGGCCAGAACTACATCAGAACTTGTTAACTTGGGTCAGAACTTGTTAACTCGGGTTAGAACTACATCAGAACTTAA
>NW_013955905.1:0-930 GCF_001266775.1 Austrofundulus limnaeus
ATTATAATTCATGTGGATTATACTTCCTGTGGCTTATAATTCATGTGGATTATACTTCCTGTGGATTATAATTCCTGTGGATTATACTTACTGTGGATTATAATTCCTGTGGATTATACTTCCTGTGGATTATACTTCCTGTGGATTATACTCCCTGTGGATTATAATTCATGTGGATTATAATTCATGTGGATTATACTTCCTGTGGCTTATAATTCATGTGGATTATACTTCCTGTGGATTATAATTCCTGTGGATTATACTTACTGTGGATTATAATTCCTGTGGATTATACTTCCTGTGGATTATAATTCTTGTGGATTATACTTCCTGTGGATTATAATTCCTGTGGATTATAATTCCTGCGGAATAATCTTCCTGTGGATTATAATTCCTGTGGATTATAATTCCTGTGGATTATACTTCCTGTGGATTACTGGTGTTGTTCTTTATAATCTGAGGGGTTATCGAACACTGAATCACCCTTGTTGCTGAAAGCTGCAGTGTGTTGATGGTCCTGGTGTCAGGTCTGACACTACCTTATTATATTGTATATTATTGTGTGTTTTGTGTTCTGTTTCTATTGTTCGTGTTTTGATACAAGTCTTGAGTGAACTGTACAACACTTTGGTCAGATTGTGTTGTTTTTATTGTGTTATATAAATAAATGGGACATGGACAAACCAACATGACTGTCAGTAATGGTTGGTTGAGCTTCAGGACTCACCTGGATTAACGCTGACCCACAGTGAGGGGATGTAACACGATGACCTTTGACCCTGGAGGTCAGGGTCTGTCCTCACCTGGACTTTGTTCTGGTAAAAACAAGTTTTATCCAAGTTTTCATTAATCTGTGTGTGTGTGTGTGTGTGTGTGTGTGTGTGTGTGAGTGTGTGTGTGTGTGTGTGTGCAGCATGCTGAGCCTCTGCA
>NW_013955905.1:1930-2639 GCF_001266775.1 Austrofundulus limnaeus
TTCAGGTTCTGTAAACAGTGACCTGTTTCAGGTTCTGTAGGCTGTGACCTGTTTCAGGGTCTGTAGGCTGTGACCTGTTTCAGGTTCTGTAGGCTGTGACCTGTTTCAGGTTCTGTAGTCTGTGACCTGTTTCAGGTTATGTAGACAGTGACCTGTTTCAGGTTCTGTAGGCTGTGACCTGTTTCAGGTTCTGTAGACAGTGACCTGTTTCAGGTTCTGTAGACAGTGACCTGTTTCAGGTTCTTTAGGCTGTGACCTGTTTCAGGTTCTGTAGGCTGTGACCTCTTTCAGGTTCTGTAAACAGTGACCTGTTTCAGGTTCTGTAGACAGTGACCTGTTTCAGGTTCTGTAGGCTTTGACCTGTTTCAGGTTCTGTAGGCTGTGACCTGTTTCAGGTTCTGTAGGCTGTGACCCGTTTCAGGTTCTGTAGACTGTGACCTGTTTCAGGTTCTGTAGACAGTGACCTGTTTCAGGTTCTGTAGGCTGTGACCTGTTTCAGGTTCTGTAGACTGTGACCTGTTTCAGGTTCTGTAAACAGTGACCTGTTTCAGGTTCTGTAGACAGTGACCTGTTTCAGGTTCTGTAGGCTGTGACCTGTTTCAGGTTCTGTAGACAGTGACCTGTTTCAGGTTCTGTAGGCTGTGACCTGTTTCAGGTTCTGTAAACAGTGACCTGTTTCAGGTTCTGTAGGCTGTGACCTGTTTCAGGT
>NW_013955905.1:3639-4630 GCF_001266775.1 Austrofundulus limnaeus
GTTTATGTGTAAACATGGTTGTTTATTCATAAACATGTTTGTTTATGTGTAAACATGTTTTGTTTATGTGTAAACATGGTTGTTTATTCATAAACATGTTTGTTTATGTGTAAACATGTTTTGTTTATGTGTAAACATGGTTGTTTATTCATAAACATGTTTGTTTATGTGTAAACATGTTTTGTTTATGTGTAAACATGGTTGTTTATTCATAAACATGTTTGTTTATGTGTAAACATGTTTTGTTTATGTGTAAACATGGTTGTTTATTCATAAACATGTTTGTTTATGTGTAAACATGTTTTGTTTATGTGTAAACATGGTTGTTTATTCATAAACATGTTTGTTTATGTGTAAACATGTTTTGTTTATGTGTAAACATGTTTTGTTTATGTGTAAACATGGTTGTTTATTCATAAACATGTTTGTTTATGTGTAAACATTTTTTGTTTATGTGTAAACATGTTTGTTTATGTGTAAACATGGTTTGTTTATGTGTAAACATGTTTTGTTTATGTGTAAACATGTTTGTTTATGTGTAAACATGTTTTGTTTATGTGTAAACATGTTTTGTTTATGAATAAACAGGTTTTGTTTATGAATAAACAGGTTTTGTTTATGTGTAAACATGTTTGTTTATGTGTAAACATGTTTTGTTTATGTGTAAACATGTTTGTTTATGTGTAAACATGTTTGTTTATGTGTAAACATGTTTGTTTATGTGTAAACATGTTTTGTTTATGTGTAAACATATTTTGTTTATGAATAAACATGTTTTGTTTATGTGTAAACATGTTTTGTTTATGAGTAAACATGTTTGTTTATGTGTAAACATGTTTGTTTATGTGTAAACATGTTTTGTTTATGTGTAAACTTGTTTGTTTATTCATAAACATGTTTGTTTATGTGTAAACATGTTTTGTTTATGTGTAAACATGTTTGTTTATGTGTAAACATGTTTTGTTTATGTGTAAACATGTTTGTTTATGTG
>NW_013955906.1:0-229 GCF_001266775.1 Austrofundulus limnaeus
GCAGGACTCTGTAAAGCTGCAGGACTCTGTAAACCTGCAGGACTCTGTAAAGCTGCAGGACTCTGTAAAACCTGCAGGACTCTGTTAAACCTGCAGGACTCTGTAAACCTACGGGACTCTGTAAACCTGCAGGACTCTGTAAATCTGCAGGACTCTGTAAAGCTGCAGGACTCTGTAAAACCTGCAGGACTCTGTTAAACCTGCAGGACTCTGATAAACCTGCAGGACT
>NW_013955906.1:2753-3370 GCF_001266775.1 Austrofundulus limnaeus
ATGATGAAGATGAAGGAAGTTGGACACCTGGTCTAAGCTCCTGCACAAGACGGCAGGTGAGGCACGTGTGTCGTGAGCAGCGCCTCATCAGTGTGTTGATCTGTGGATTAGGGCAGCGGACCACCTTACATGGAGCCTCACCTGCATCCAATGAAAACATCGTCTCCAAAGCTTCAGCTGCTCAGGTTCAAGCTGTCGTATCAACAGGAGCCGAGGGATAAGATCTAACCTGGATTTGTCCACCGTGCGCTCAGCCGAGCCCCCTCCACAGCTGGAAGAAGTAACACTTACCCAGTGAAATAATGCAGACCAGCAGGAACCGGGTCAGACCTGTCCGAGGCGTCAGGCTCACTTTCACCGTGCACGTTCTGAGACAGAAACGTGCCACGTGAAGCTCTCGCACCGTTGGAGCCAGTTAAAAAATAAATTATGCAAGATTTATGTAAGGCTGATCAAAAAGTGACATTTAAAGGAAAACTGAGAAAAAAAACTAAATAAACTAAATTCATTTAACTCAAACTGAAGCCTGGTTCAAGCTCAACTTTACTGAGACTAACAACTTTACTGAGACTAACTGAGACTTTACTGAGACTAACTGAGACTTTACTGAGACTAAC
>NW_013955906.1:4370-5520 GCF_001266775.1 Austrofundulus limnaeus
TGTGTGTGTGTGTGTGTGTGTGTGTGTGTGTGTGTGTGTGTGTGTGTGTGTGTTGAAGAGTCAAAGTTATCTAACCTCTGACAGTTACCTAACGGCTGCAGGATTACAGCTAACATCAGGGTTAGCTAACGTAGCTCTCGGCTCTTTGCTCTAAAATAAACTCTACAGCTGAGGTCACTCAGAGGAGGACACGATGAAGAAACCGTCCTCCTCTTCCTCTGACCCAGGCTGAAGGGGTCCATGTTGGTGTGTCTTTAATGGAGACGAGCTGTGGACAGTGTCTGATGTTGTAATTAATAAATAATGATGACATCACTTTTTATATAACAGCTAAAGTTTCTCAGATTCACATTCAGTTACTGAGTTTCAGCTTCTTGTTGCCTAAAATCAGCTGCAGTTTCTTCAGCTGCACGTAAAACAACACAAGTGGACCAAAGTGGACCAGTTTCAGAGACCTGACCCTGACCTTTGACACTAAGACTGAGAACTCCTGATCCAGGTGTGTCTTCTGTGTGAGGACTGGACCTCTTCTAGATGAGGTCCAGTCCTACAACTGAGAGACATCAGAGAGACATCAGAGAGACATCAGAGAGACAATAGAGACACAACAGAGAGACATCAGAGACACAACAGAGACACATCAGAGACACATCAGAGACACATCAGAGAGACATCAGAGACACATCAGAGAGACATTAGAGACACATCAGAGAGACAACAGAGACACAACAGAGAGACATCAGAGACACAACAGTTGGACCAAGACCATGAAGAAGGAACCGTGTCCACAGGTGAGTTAGTGGGTCATATCACCCTGATCTGAAGACCTTGCAGGTCCTCCACGCTGGACACAGAGCTGCAGCTTACAGGGACAAAAGTGCTGCATCACCCTGCAGAGTCCACTAATCCTGGTCCACGTTGGTCCTGATGGAGGAGGATTAGACCGCGTCACAGCTGAGGGGTCAAACCAGACCGGTTACATCAGCTGGACTCTGAAGAAGGAGTCTGTGATGAAGGAGAGGACAGGTAGTCTGAGGGACAGGTCTGAGGACAGGTCTGAGGATCTGAGGACAGGTCTGAGGATCTGAGGACAGGTCTGAGGACAGGTCTGAGGATCTGAGGACAGGTCTGAGGACAGGTGGTTTGAGAC
>NW_013955906.1:6938-7421 GCF_001266775.1 Austrofundulus limnaeus
TCTACAATTCTGCAGGTCTGCAGGTCTACAGGTCTGCAGGTCTACAAGTCTGCAGGTCTACATGTACAGGTCTACAGGTCTACAGGTCAACAGGTCTACAGATCTGCAGGTCTACAGGTCTACAGGCCAACAGGTCTACAGATCTGCAGGTCTGCAGGTCTACAATTCTGCAGGTCTGCAGGTCTACAGGTCTGCAGGTCTACAAGTCTGCAGGTCTACATGTACAGGTCTACAGGTCTACAGGTCAACAGGTCTACAGATCTGCAGGTCTACAGGTCTACAGGCCAACAGGTCTACAGATCTGCAGGTCTGCAGGTCTACAATTCTGCAGGTCTGCAGGTCTACAGGTCTGCAGGTCTACAAGTCTGCAGGTCTACATGTACAGGTCTACAGGTCTACAGGTCAACAGGTCTACAGATCTGCAGGTCTACAGGTCTACAGGCCAACAGGTCTACAGATCTGCAGGTCTACAGGTCTACAGGC
>NW_013955907.1:0-264 GCF_001266775.1 Austrofundulus limnaeus
CCTCAGGTCAGGTGGTCTCTGTCCTCAGGTCAGGTGGTCTCTGTCCTCAGGTCAGGTGGTCTCTGTCTCAGTACAGATGGACTCTGTCCTCAGTACAGGTGGACTCTGTCCTCAGTACAGGTGGTCTCTTTCCTCAGTACAGGTGGTCTCTGTCCTCAGGTCAGGTGGTCTCTGTCCTCAGTACAGGTGGACTCTGTCCTCAGTACAGGTGGTCTCTGTCCTCAGGTCAGGTGGTCTCTGTCCTCAGGTCAGGTGGTCTCTGTC
>NW_013955907.1:2425-3012 GCF_001266775.1 Austrofundulus limnaeus
GGTCAGGTGGTCTCTGTCTCAGTACAGATGGACTCTGTCCTCAGGTCAGGTGGTCTCTGTCTCAGTACAGGTGGTCTCTGTCCTCAGGTCAGGTGGACTCTGTCCTCAGGTCAGGTGGTCTCTGTCTCAGTACAGGTGGTCTCTGTCCTCAGGTCAGGTGGACTCTGTCCTCAGGTCAGGTGGTCTCTGTCTCAGTACAGGTGGTCTCTGTCCTCAGGTCAGGTGGACTCTGTCCTCAGATCAGGTGGACTCTGTCCTCAGGTCAGGTGGTCTTAGGTGGACTCTGTCCTCAGTACAGGTGGACTCTGTCCTCAGTACAGGTGGACTCTGTCCTCAGTACAGGTGGACTCTGTCCTCAGGTCAGGTGGTCTCTGTCCTCAGGTAAGGTGGTCTCTGTCTCAGTACAGGTGGTCTCTGTCTCAGTACAGGTAGTCTCGTTCTCAGTACAGGTGGTGTCTGTCCTCAGGTCAGGTGGACTCTGTCTCAGGACAGGTGGTCTCTGTCCTCAGGTCAGGTGGTCTCTGTCCTCAGGTCAGGTGGTCTCTGTCTCAGTACAGGTGGTCTCTGTCTCAGTACAGGTAGTCTCT
>NW_013955907.1:4001-4329 GCF_001266775.1 Austrofundulus limnaeus
GGTGGTCTCTGTCTCAGTACAGGTGGTCTCTGTCCTCAGGTCAAGTGGACTCTGTCCTCAGGTCAGGTGGTCTCTGTCCTCAGGTCAGGTGGTCTTTGTCTCAGTACAGGTGGTCTCTGTCCTCAGGTCAGGTGGACTCTGTCTTCAGGTCAGGTGGTCTCTGTCTCAGTACAGGTGGTCTCTGTCTCAGTACAGGTGGTCTCTGTCTCAGTACAGGTGGTCTCTGTCTTCAGGTCAGGTGGTCTCTGTCCTCAGGTCAGGTGGTCTCTGTCCTCAGGTCAGGTGGTCTCTGTCCTCAGTACAGGTGGTCTGTCCTCAGTACAGGTGG
>NW_013955907.1:10062-10987 GCF_001266775.1 Austrofundulus limnaeus
GTCCTCAGGTCAGTTGGACTCTGTCCTCAGGTCAGGTGGTCTCTGTCCTCAGGTCAGGTGGTCTCTGTCCTCAGGTACAGGTGGTCTCTGTCCTCAGTACAGGTGGACTCTGTCTCAGTACAGGTGGACTCTGTCCTCAGTACAGGTGGACTCTGTCCTCAGTACAGGTGGTCTCTTTCCTCAGTACAGGTGGTCTCTGTCCTCAGGTCAGGTGGACTCTGTCCTCAGTACAGGTGGACTCTGTCCTCAGTACAGGTGGACTCTGTCCTCAGTACAGGTGGTCTCTTTCCTCAGTACAGGTGGTCTCTGTCATCAGGTCAGGTGGACTCTGTCCTCAGTACAGGTGGACTCTGTCCTCAGTACAGGTGGACTCTGTCCTCAGTACAGGTGGTCTCTTTCCTCAGTACAGGTGGTCTCTGTCCTCAGGTCAGGTGGACTCTGTCCTCAGTACAGGTGGACTCTGTCCTCAGTACAGGTGGACTCTGTCCTCAGTACAGGTGGTCTCTTTCCTCAGTACAGGTGGTCTCTGTCCTCAGGTCAGGTGGACTCTGTCCTCAGGTCAGGTGGTCTCTGTCCTCAGGACAGATGGTCTCTGTCCTCAGGTCAGGTGTTCTCTGTCCTCAGGTCAGGTGGTCTGTCCTCAAGTCAGGTGGTCTCTGTCCTCAGGTCAGGTGGTCTCTGTCCTCAGGTCAGGTGGTCTCTGTGCTCAGGTCAGGTGGTCTCTGTCCTCAGGTCAGGTGGTCTCTGTCTCAGTACAGGTGGACTCTGTCCTCAGGTCAGGTGGTCTTAGGTGGACTCTGTCCTCAGTACAGGTGGTCTCTTTCCTCAGTACAGGTGGTCTCTGTCCTCAGGTCAGGTGGTCTCTGTCCTCAGGTCAGGTGGTCTCTGTCTCAGTACAGATGGACTCTGTCCTCAGGTCAGGTGG
>NW_013955907.1:11987-12511 GCF_001266775.1 Austrofundulus limnaeus
TGGACTCTGTCCTCAGGTCAGGTGGTCTCTGTCCTCAGGTCAGGTGGTCTCTGTCCTCAGGTCAAGTGGACTCTGTCCTCAGGTCAGGTGGTCTCTGTCCTCAGGTCAGGTGGTCTCTGTCCTCAGGTCAGGTGGTCTCTGTCCTCAGGTCAGATGGTCTCTGTCCTCAGGTCAGGTGGACTCTGTCTCAGGTCAGGTGGTCTCTGTCCTCAGGTCAAGTGGACTCTGTCCTCAGGTCAGATGGTCTCTGTCCTCAGGTCAGATGGTCTCTGTCCTCAGGTCAGGTGGTCTCTGTCCTCAGGTCAGGTGGTCTCTGTCCTCAGGTCAGGTGGTCTCTGTCTCAGGTCAGGTGGTCTCTGTCCTCAGGTCAGGTGGTCTCTGTCTCAGGTCAGGTGGTCTCTGTCCTCAGGTCAGGTGGTCTCTGTGCTCAGGTCAGGTGGTCTCTGTCCTCAGGTCAGGTGGTCTCTGTCTCAGTACAGGTGGACTCTGTCCTCAGGTCAGGTGGTCTTAGGTGGACTCTGTCC
>NW_013955908.1:0-1052 GCF_001266775.1 Austrofundulus limnaeus
TGTTCTTCATCATCTGATGCAGTGTTCTTCACTGTCTGATGCAGTGTTCTTCACTGTCTGATGCAGTGTTCTTCATCATCTGATGCAGTGTTCTTCATCATCTGATGCAGTGTTCTTCATCATCTGATGCAGTGTTCTTCATCATCTGATGCAGTGTTCTTCACTGTCTGATGCAGTGTTCCTCATCATCTGATGCAGTGTTCTTCACTGCCTGATGCAGTGTTCCTCATCATCTGATGCAGTGTTCTTCACTGTCTGATGCAGTGTTCCTCATCATCTGATGCAGTGTTCCTCTTGTTTTCTTGTGCTCTGTGTGAAAGAGCCACAGCTGCTTTTCTTATCTCGTGGTGAGATCTGGACAAATGGAAGCGTTGCATTAGCATTTTAATTTACCATGAATCAGGCGCAGCCTTTGGTTCTGGCTGTGAACCAGCAGCCTTAAATTCAAAGCTTTCTGCTATCACAGCTTCCTCTATTTTTATTCTTTGTCTTCCTCTTTATTACTTTCTCTTTTTTTCATCTTCTCTCTCCGCCTCCATCACTCATCACCCCTCCTCCATCCCCCCCACCTCCCGGCTGCCCAGAAAGCTGCAGATTTCATTAGTGATGCCATGTGTTGCTCCTCTGAGCTCTGAGAGCTCCAGCAGTGGTGGAATCACACCCCCCCCCCATCTATTGCTCTATGACAGCAGGTTGAGATGAAGCAGCTTCCTGACTCGACCAACTGTTCCCCACACCAGAACACATGACCTCATGTCTCAGAGTGTCGAACTCTATCCAGATGACAGATTAGGTGAAATTATTTAGAATCATTAAGAATCTCCTGCCTGACCTGACCCGACCCGACCCGACCTGACCTGACCTGACCCGACCCGACCCGACATGACATGACATGACATGACATGACCCGACCCGACCCGACATGACATGACATGACCCGACCCGACCCGACATGACATGACATGACCCGACCCGACCCGACATGACATGACATGACATGACATGACCCGACCCGACCCGACATGACATGACATGACCCGACCCGACCCGAC
>NW_013955908.1:1972-2619 GCF_001266775.1 Austrofundulus limnaeus
GTTTCACTCCTCTGTTCCGTCATGTTTCACTCCTCTGTTCCGTCATGTTTCACTCCTCTGTTCCGTCATGTTTCACTCCTCTGTTCCGTCATGTTTCACTCCTCTGTTTTGTCATGTTTCACTCCTCTGTTCCGTCATGTTTCACTCCTCTGTTTTGTCATGTTTCACTCCTTTGTTCCGTCATGTTTCACTCCTCTGTTCCGTCATGTTTCTCTCCTCTGTTCCATCATGTTTCACTCCTCTGTTCCGTCATTTTTCACTCCTCTGTTCCATCACGTTTCACTCCTCTGTTCCGTCACGTTTCATTCCTCTGTTCCGTCTCGTTTCACTCCTCTGTTTTGTCATGTTTCACCCCTCTGTTTCATCATGTTTCACTCCTCTGTTCCGTCATGTTTCACTCCTCTGTTCTGTCATGTTTCACTCCTCTGTTTTGTCATGTTTCACTCCTCTGTTCGTCACGTTTCACTCCTCTGTTCCTTCATGTTTCACTCCTCTGTTCCATCATGTTTCACTCCTCTGTTCCGTCATGTTTCACTCCTCTGTTCCTTCATGTTTCACTCCTCTGTTCCTTCATGTTTCACTCCTCTGTTCCATCATGTTTCACTCCTCTGTTCCATCATGTTTCACTCTGTTCCATCATGTTTCAC
>NW_013955908.1:3426-3829 GCF_001266775.1 Austrofundulus limnaeus
TCATGTTTCACTTCTCTGTTCCATCATATTTCACTCCTCTGTTCTGTCATGTTTCACTCCTCTGTTCCATCATGTTTCACTCCTCTGTTCTGTCATGTTTCACTCCTCTGTTCCATCATGTTTCACTCCTCTGTTCTGTCATGTTTCACTCCTCTGTTCTGTCATGTTTCACTCCTCTGTTCCTTCATGTTTCACTCCTCTGTTCTGTCATGTTTCACTCCTCTGTTCTGTCATGTTTCACTCCTCTGTTCCTTCATGTTTCACTCCTCTGTTCTGTCCTGTTTCACTCCTCTGTTCACTCATGTTTCACTCCTCTGTTCGTCACGTTTCACTCCTCTGTTCACTCATGTTTCACTCCTCTGTTCCATCATATTTCACTCCTCTGTTCACTCATGTTTCACTC
>NW_013955908.1:4829-5353 GCF_001266775.1 Austrofundulus limnaeus
CCTCTGTTCCATCATGTTTCACTCTGTTCCATCATGTTTCACTCCTCTGTTCTGTCATGTTTCACTCCTCTGTTCCATCATGTTTCACTCCTCTGTTCTGTCCTGTTTCACTCCTCTGTTCTGTCCTGTTTCACTCCTCTGTTCACTCATGTTTCACTCCTCTGTTCGTCACGTTTCACTCCTCTGTTCCATCATGTTTCACTCCTCTGTTCCATCACGTTTCACTCCTCTGTTCCTTCATGTTTCACTCCTCTGTTCCATCATGTTTCACTCCTCTGTTCCTTCATGTTTCACTCCTCTGTTCCATCATGTTTCACTCCTCCGTTCTTTCATGTTTCACTACTCTGTTCCATCATGTTTCACTCCTCTGTTCCTTCATGTTTCACTCCTCTGTTCCTTCATGTTTCACTCCTCTGTTCCATCATGTTTCTCTCCTCTGTTCCTTCATGTTTCTCTCCTCTGTTCCTTCATGTTTCACTCCTCTGTTCCATCATGTTTCACTCCTCTGTTCCATCATGTTTCAC
>NW_013955909.1:0-862 GCF_001266775.1 Austrofundulus limnaeus
TGTCCACACAGAGATGTGTCCACACAGAGATGTGTCCACACAGAGACATGTCCACACAAAGATGTGTCCACACAGAGACGTGTCCCAACAGACGTGTCAACACAGAGGCATGTCAACACAGAGACGTGTCCACACAGAGAAGTGTCCACACGTACGTGTCCACACAGAGACGTGTCCACACAGAGATGTGTCCACACAAAGACGTGTCCACACAGAGATGTGTCCACACAGAGAAATGTCCACACAAAGATGTGTCCACACAGAGACGTGTCCCAACAGACGTGTCAACACAGAGGCATGTCAACACAGAGACGTGTCCACACAGAGAAGTGTCCACACGTACGTGTCCACACAGAGACGTGTCCACACAGAGATGTGTCCACACAAAGACGTGTCCACACAGATGTGTCCACACAGAGTTGTGTTAACACAAAGACGTGTCAACACAGATATATGTCCATAAAGAGACGTGCCCACACAGAGATGTTTCCACACAGAGACATGTCCACACAGAGATGTGTCCACACAGAGATATCCACACAGAGACATGTCCACACAGACACGCATCCACACAGATGTGTCCACACAAAACATGTCCACACTGAGATGTGTCCACACAGAGACATGTCCACAAAGAGATGTGTCCACACAGAGACGTGTCCACACAGATGTGTCCACACAAAACATGTCCACACTGAGATGTGTCCACACAGAGACATGTCGACAAAGAGATGTGTCCACACAGAGATGTGTCCACACAGATGTGTCCACACAAAACATGTCCACACAGAGATGTGTCGACACAAAACATGTCCACACAGAGACGTGTCCACACAGAGACATGTCCACACAGAGACGTGTC
>NW_013955909.1:3117-3558 GCF_001266775.1 Austrofundulus limnaeus
AGAGGCATGTCAACACAGAGACGTGTCCACACAGAGAAGTGTCCACACAGATACATGTCCACACAGAGATGTGTCCACACAAATACGTGTCCACACAGATGTGTCCACACAGAGTTATGTTAACACAAAGACGTGTCAACACAGAGACATGTCCACAAAGAGACGTGCCCACACAGAGATGTGTCCACATAGAGACATGTCCTCAAAGAGGCGTGTTCACACAGAGATATCCAGAGAGACGTGTCCACACAGAGACGTGTCCACACAGAGACGCGTCCACACAGATGTGTCCACACAAAACATGTCCGCACTGAGATGTGTCCACACAGATGTGTCCACACAGAGTTGTGTTCACACAAAGACGTGTCAACACTGAGACATGTCCACAAAGAGACGTGTCCACACAGAGACGCGTCCACACAGATTTGTCCACACAAAACA
>NW_013955909.1:4558-5881 GCF_001266775.1 Austrofundulus limnaeus
GACATGTCCACACAGAGACGCGTCCACACAGATGTGTCCACACAAAACATGT
Source organism: Austrofundulus limnaeus (assembly GCF_001266775.1). Classification (NCBI taxonomy): domain Eukaryota; kingdom Metazoa; phylum Chordata; class Actinopteri; order Cyprinodontiformes; family Rivulidae; genus Austrofundulus; species Austrofundulus limnaeus. The sequence goes on from NW_013955909.1 coordinate 4,611, forward strand.
CCACACTGAGATGTGTCCACATAGGTGTGTCCACACAGAGTTGTGTTCACACAAAGACATGTCAACACAGAGACATGTCCACAAAGAGACGTGTCCACACAGATGAGTCCACACAAAACAGGTCCACACAGAGACGTGTCCACACAGAGACGTGTGCACACAGAGATGTGTCCACACAGAGACGCGTCCACACAGATGTGTCCACAAAAAACATGTCCACACTGAGATGTTTCCACACAGATGTGTCCACACAGATTTGTGTTCACACAAAGACGTGTCAACACAGAGACATGTCCACAAAGTGACGTGTCCACACAGATATCCACACAGAGATGTGTCAACACAGAGACGTGTCCACACAGATGTGTCCACACAGAAACATGTCCACACAGAGATGTGTGGTGTTTTTGTGGCAGCATTGCAGCCCCACACACAGGTCCTGCACGATAATTGCAGTCATTTAGGTTCAACACTCTTCAACAGTGGCACATGAAGAACAATACTGGTTTAAAAACAACAACAAAAACAAAAAGCCTTAGTGTTATAACCTGATCATCCTGAAGCCCACCCTTCCCCCTCCGCTGTCGTCAGAAACCAACCACAGAAATCTGATCTCACATTTTGGGAGCTCTCTGCATTGTTTGGCCAAGGTGTGGGTGGCCATCTGTAAAACTTTCCATGACAATGGAAGTTTCGGGATCCGACTCTGCCGTCCACTGTGCCCGAGTCCCGCTGAATTCATCAGCTATTGTTGTCTCTGCACAGGCATTTATGGTGTCACTGCAAACATAAGCTTTGTCCTGAGATGAAGGATTCGGAGCCAGGGTTCGTGCCCTCATGGGGTCAAACAAACAGCAAATATGGACAGGCTATGACTCGGATCATGAGGCTGAGTGGACATCATGGAGTTAAAGAGAACTGAAAGATGGAGGCAGGGTTTCTACTTGTTGTCAACTGTAAGGTTTGCTTTAAATAACTACATTAGTTAGGACAAAAATATCCCAAAAAGAGCCCTGATTAAAACTAATCATTTGTGTCTCCTTATTGTTCTAATCCAGGGAAACACCACACTATCACAACAAAGACAAGAACCATCTGTCAGCAAACACCATCCACTCATACAGACAAAACTTCATTAGGATTGTTCGCTTGGGACAAAAACTGATGAAGTGAGTTTTTCTGATTGTGTTTCAGTGCAACAAACATTTAATTGACCTCACATTCCTCACACTTCATCACTTCCTCCAAGCCAACTAAACCCACCCAAACCC
>NW_013955910.1:0-374 GCF_001266775.1 Austrofundulus limnaeus
GTACAGTAGACCTGACAGGTACAGTAAACCTGACAGGTAAACCTGACAGGTAAACCTGACAGGTACAGTAAACCTGACAGGTAAACCTGACAGGTAGACCTGACAGGTAAACCTGACAGGTACAGTAAACCTGACAGGTAAACCTGACAGGTACAGTAAACCTGACAGGTACAGTAGACCTGACAGGTACAGTAGACCTGACAGGTAAACCTGACAGGTACAGTAAACCTGACAGGTAAACCTGACAGGTACAGTAAACCTGACAGGTACAGTAGACCTGACAGGTACAGTAAACCTGACAGGTAAACCTGACAGGTACAGTAAACCTGACAGGTACAGTAGACCTGACAGGTACAGTAAACCTGACAGGTAAA
>NW_013955910.1:4597-5316 GCF_001266775.1 Austrofundulus limnaeus
ACACACACACACACACACACACACACACACACACACACACACACACACACACACACACACACACACACACACTATAGCTGTACAACAACTGTTAAACTGAGCATCACGGTGGATATGTGGTCAGCACTGATGGCTCACGACAGGGAGGTTCTGGGGCCGCTCCTCAGGTTTGGACCTGGGGTCTCTCTGTGTGGGTTTCCACGGCTGCTATCAGACCCAGGAGGACCTGAACCAAAGACCTGTGATCTCAGTTCTGGTTCTGGTTCTGCAGGCAGTGGCTTCTGGTTTGAAGACCATCCCGATTCTCCTGTTCCGGGCCTCAGCTAAGGTCCAGTATCGGTCCCTGTGTGTTCCTGATGACCTGATGGACCGTGGAGTTATGAAACTGCCTAACAGCTACTACGCTCATGATGCTCTGAGAGTGTGGGACGCACTGCACAGGTAAACAATCAACAGGTAAACAAACACACTGCACAGGTAAACAAACACACTGCACAGGTAAACAAACAATCAACAGGCAAACAAACAATCAACAGGTAAACAAACACACTGCACAGGTAAACAAACACTGCACAGGTAAACAAAGACACTGCACAGGTAAACAAACACACAAACACACTGCACAGGTAAACAAACACACTGCACAGGTAAACAAACACACTGCACAGGTAAACAAACACACTGCACAGGTAAACAAACACACTGCACAGGTAAACAAA
>NW_013955910.1:7096-7973 GCF_001266775.1 Austrofundulus limnaeus
TCAACAGGTAAACAAACACACTGCACAGGTAAACAAACACACTGCACAGGTAAACAAACAATCAACAGGTAAACAAACACACTGCACAGGTAAACAAACACACTGCACAGGTAAACAATCAACAGGTGAACAAACACACTGCACAGGTAAACAATCAACAGGTGAACAAACACACTGCACAGGTAAACAATCAACAGGTAAACAAACACACTGCACAGGTAAACAAACAATCAACAGGAAAACAAACACACTGCACAGGTAAACAAACACACTGCACAGGTAAACAAACAATCAACAGGTAAACAAACAATCAACAGGTAAACAAACAATCAACAGGTAAACAAAAACAATCAACAGGTAAACAAACACACTGCACAGGTAAACAAACAATCAACAGGTAAACAAACACACTGCACAGGTAAACAAACACACTGCACAGGTAAACAAATAATCAACAGGTAAACAAACAATCAACAGGTAAACAAACTATCAACAGGTAAACAAACAATCAACAGGTAAACAAACAATCAACAAGTAAACAAACAATCAACAGGTAAACAAACAATCAACAGGTAAACAAATAATCAACAGGTAAACAAACAATCAACAGGTAAACAAATAATCAACAGGTAAACAAACAATCAACAGGTAAACAAAGACACTGCACAGGTAAACAAACAATCAACAGGTAAACAAAGACACTGCACAGGTAAACAAAAAATCAACAGGTAAACAAACAATCAACAGGTAAACAAACACACTGCACAGGTAAACAAACAGTCAACAGGTAAACACACTGCACAGGTAAACAAACACACTGCACAGGTAAACAAACACACTGCACAGGTAAACAAACACACAAACACACTGCACAGGT
>NW_013955910.1:8973-9627 GCF_001266775.1 Austrofundulus limnaeus
ACAGTCAACAGGTAAACACACTGCACAGGTAAACAAACACACTGCACAGGTAAACAAACACACTGCACAGGTAAACAAACACACTGCACAGGTAAATCAATGAGGAGGTGTTGTATAGTTTCAAGTGGAGGCTGACAGCCAGTGGATTTGCTTTATTTTTTCACTTTAAAAATAATTTTAAGACTTTTTAAACGAGTCTTGAACGTTATTATTGTGAATCTTTGTAAGAAGAATTCTGATCTGATGTGAATCAGTTTCTTGGGACGGCCCTAGTTGATGGCCTGGTTCTGTTGACCCAGGTTCGTGACCAGCTGGGTGGATCTGTATTATAAAGGAGATGAAAACATCCAGAACGACTCTGAGCTGCAGAACTGGGTCAATGACATCACAACTCACAGCTTCCCAAAGAGCTCAGGTGAGTTTCTTCTTCTAACCGCATCTGATTCAGTAAAACTGAGCTGCTCTTAGTTTGGACTGAACGTGTCATTGAGCAGTTTTTAAACAGATTTCTGTATTTTGCAGGCTTTCCTCAGAGTTTTTCCACCAAAGCAGAAGCTTGTAAGTTTGTCACCATGTTCATTTCCTCCTGCTCGGCTCTGCACGCTGCCGTCAACTTCTCCCAGGTGAGTCTGGAGAACCTGGACCCTGCTGGAC
>NW_013955911.1:0-525 GCF_001266775.1 Austrofundulus limnaeus
GTCTATCCTCAGTAGAACACAGTCTATCCTCAGGAGAACAGGGTCTATCCTCAGTAGAACAGAGTCTATCCTCAGTAGAACACAGTCTATCCTCAGGAGAACAGAGTCTATCCTCGGGAGAACAGAGTATATCCTCAGGAGAACAGGGTCTATCCTCAGGAGAACAGGGTCTATCCTCAGGAGAACAGAGTGTATCCTCAGGAGAACAGAGTCTATCGTCAGGAGAACAGGGTCTATCCTCAGGAGAACAGGGTCTATCCTCAGGAGAACAGGGTCTATCCTCAGGAGAACAGGGTCTATCCTCAGGAGAACACAGTCTATCCTCGGGAGAACAGAGTCTATCCTCAGGAGAACAGGGTCTATCCTCAGGAGAACAGAGTCTATCGTCAGGAGAACGGGGTCTATCCTCAGGAGAACAGGGTCTATCCTCAGGAGAACAGAGTCTATCCTCAGGAGAACAGGGTCTATCCTCAGGAGAACAGAGTCTATCGTCAGGAGAACGGGGTCTATCCTCAGGAGAACAGG
>NW_013955911.1:1525-2367 GCF_001266775.1 Austrofundulus limnaeus
GGTTCTGACTGGACCCTGAGGTTCTGACTGGACCCTGTGGTTCTGACTGGACCCTGAGGTTCTGACTGGACCCTGTGGTTCTGACTGAGACGAAGCATTTCTTTAACATTAAGGTCCAGGTTCTCTTTAGAATATTCCACCTCCTCGTGGTCTGAAAGGTCAAAGGTCAGGTTCTCCTGAAGGAAATACTGGATCCAGAAACTCAGATTCCAGTTTTGGATCTGCAAGTTCTGCTGGTCGGGTTTCATTAGAGCTCACCTGGTCCAGGATGGTACAGGAGCATGTCTCTGAACCTGTCCAATCAGAGTCTGTGTGACGTCATGTGACAGGTATGGAGTCATGTGACAGGTGTGAGGTCATGTGACAGGTGTGAGGTCATGTGACGTGTGGAGTCATGTGACAGGTGTGAGGTCATGTGACGTGTGGAGTCATGTGACAGGTGTGAGGTCAGGTGACAGGTGTGGAGTTAGGTGACAGGTGTGGAGTCATGTGACAGGTGTGAGGTCAGGTGACAGGTGTGAGGTCATGTGACAGGTGTGACGTCATGGGACAGGTGTGGAGTCATGTGACAGGTGTGAGGTCATGTGACAGGTGTGAGGTCATGTGACGTGTGGAGTCATGTGACAGGTGTGAGGTCAGGTGACAGGTATGGAGTCATGTGACAGATGTGAGGTCATGTGACAGGTGTGAGGTCATGTGACAGGTGTGGAGTCATGTGACAGGTGTGAGGTCAGGTGACAGGTATGGAGTCAGGTGACAGGTGTGGAGTCATGTGACAGGTGTGAGGTCAGGTGACAGGTGTGGAGTCATGTGACAGGTGTGAGGTCAGGTGACAGGTGTGG
>NW_013955911.1:3367-4354 GCF_001266775.1 Austrofundulus limnaeus
CATGTGACAGGTGTGGAGTCATGTGACAGGTGTGAGGTCAGGTGACAGGTGTGGAGTCATGTGACAGGTGTGAGGTCAGGTGACAGGTGTGAGGTCATGTGACAGGTATGAGGTCAGGTGACAGGTGTGAAGTCATGTGACAGGTGTGAGGTCAGGTGACAGGTGTGAGGTCATGTGACAGGTGTGAGGTCATGTGACAGGTGTGAGGTCATGTGACAGGTGTGAGGTCATGTGACAGGTGTGGAGTCATGTGACAGGTGTGGAGTCAGGTGACAGGTGTGGAGTCAGGTGACAGTGTGGAGTCAGGTGACAGGTGTGGAGTCAGGGGACAGGTGTGGAGTCAGGTGACAAGTGTGGAGTCATGTGACAGGTGTGGAGTCATGTGACAGGTGTAGAGTCAGGTGACAGGTGTGGAGTCAGGTGACAGGTGTGGAGTCATGTGACAGGTGTGGAGTCATGTGACAGGTGTGGAGTCAGGTGGCAGGTGTGGAGTCATGTGACAGGTGTGGAGTCAGGTGACAGGTGTGGAGTCAGGTGGCAGGTGTGAGGTCATGTGACGGGTGTGGAGTCAGGTGACAGGTGTGGAGTCAGGGGACAGGTGTGAAGTCATGTGACAGGTGTGAGGTCAGGTGACAGGTGTGAGGTCATGTGACAGGTGTGGAGTCAGGTGACAGGTGTGGAGTCAGGTGACAGGTGTGGAGTCAGGTGACAGGTGTGGAGTCAGGGGACAGGTGTGGAGTCAGGTGACAAGTGTGAAGTCATGTGACAGGTGTGGAGTCAGGTGACAGGTGTGGAGTCAGGGGACAGGTGTGAAGTCATGTGACAGGTGTGAGGTCAGGTGACAGGTGTGAGGTCAGGTGACAGGTGTTAGGTCAGGTGACAAGTGTGGGGTCATGTGACAGGTGTGGAGTCATGTGACAGGTGTGAGGTCAGGTGACAGGTGTGGAGTTAGGTGACAGGTGTGGAGTCATGTGACAGGTGTGAGGT
>NW_013955911.1:5354-5623 GCF_001266775.1 Austrofundulus limnaeus
CACACACACAGACTCACACACACACACACACACACAGACTCACACACACACACACACACACACACACACACAGACTCACACACACAGACTCACACACTGAAACAGTTCCATGTCAGGTTGATGAGTTTAAATTGCAAAACAAGAAAGAATCAGTTTAATGAATGAGAGGAAACATGAAGAATGTTGGATCAGAACCATCAGAACCTGGGTCAGAACCATCAGAACCTGGGTCAGAACCATCAGAACCTGGGTCAGAACCATCAGAACCT
>NW_013955912.1:0-500 GCF_001266775.1 Austrofundulus limnaeus
GCTGTAGTTTCTGGTGTTAGGTGTTGTATCTTCAGCTGTAGTTTCTGGTGTTAGGTGTTGTATCTTCAGCTGTAGTTTCTGGTGTTAGGTGTTGTATCTTCAGCTGTAGTTTCTGGTGTTAGGTGTTGTATCTTCAGCTGTAGTTTCAGGTTTTAGGTGTTGCATCTTCAGCTGTAGTTTCTGGTTTTATAAGTTGTATCTTCAGCTGTAGTTTCTGGTGTTAGGTGTTGTATGTTCAGTTGTAGTTTCTGGTTTTATTTTTTGTTTCTTCAGCTGTAGTTTCTGGTGTTAGGTGTTGCATCTTCAGCTGTAGTTTCAGGTGTTGTATCTTCAGCTGTAGTTTCTGGTTTTATAAGTTGTATCTTCAGCTGTAGTTTCTGGTGTTAGGTGTTGTATGTTCAGTTGTAGTTTCTGGTTTTATTTTTTGTTTCTTCAGCTGTAGTTTCTGGTGTTAGGTGTTGCATCTTCAGCTGTAGTTTCTGGTGTTAGGTGTTGTATCC
>NW_013955912.1:2747-3808 GCF_001266775.1 Austrofundulus limnaeus
TGTTGTATCTTCAGCTGTAGTTTCTGGTGTTAAGTGTTGTATCTTCAGCTGTAGTTTCTGGTGTTAAGTGTTGTATCTTCAGCTGTAGTTTCTGGTGTTAAGTGTTGTATCTTCAGCTGTAGTTTCAGGTTTTAGGTGTTGCATCTTCAGCTGTAGTTTCTGGTGTTTGGTGTTGTTTCTTCAGCTGTAGTTTCAGGTATTAGGTGTTGCATCTTCAGCTGTAGTTTCTGGTGTTAGGTGTTGTATCTTCATCTGTAGTTTCTGGTGTTTGGTGTTGTATCTTCATCTGTAGTTTCTGGTGTTTGGTGTTGTATCTTCATCTGTAGGTTCTGGTGTTAAGTGTTGTATCTTCAGCTGTAGTTTCAGGTGTTGTATCTTCAGCTGTAGTTTCAGGTGTTGTATCTTCAGCTGTAGTTTCTGGTGTTTGGTGTTGTACCTTCAGCTGTAATTTCTGGTGTTAGGTGTTGTATCTTCAGCTGTAGTTTCTGGTGTTAGGTGTTGTTGTTTCTGGTTTTAGGAGCTTTAAAATGTGAAACCACTTGTTAAAACAAGTGGTTTCACATGACTTTACACTTACTTGTGTAAAAACAAAAGGTGAATTCTTCTGTCTGATAAATCACCCCACACAAAGCTAATGACCACATCGGGGCTCTGCAGGATGCTCGTCTGCATGAGGCCTGCAGCAGGAGATGCTTTTATCTCACTGCAGGTCGAGACAAAACTCCAGATTTATAAATTTGTTGCATCGATCCAAAATTTCCGAGCTGATTGAGACATTGGAGCAAAGTGCTGAACATTTAAAGCTGTTTGTGATTTTAAAGCTTTGCTGCTGCTGATAGGTTGGTCTGCAGCGTGGAGGAAATGCCAACCTGCATGCTGTGCGTTCAGATGTGGTTTATGAAGCTCAGGCAACAACCGAGCTAAAAAAAAAACAACACAAAGAAGAAGAACAATGCGATGGCGGCGCTTCAATCGATTGTGAACCCGACCCGCTTGTTTCTTCGCTCACGCAGGTCTTTAGGTTTGTTTTCCAGCTTTAAAATGACCCACATTTCTACCCC
>NW_013955912.1:4808-5864 GCF_001266775.1 Austrofundulus limnaeus
GTAAGAACTCATGAAAAATAAAGATTTATTTTAAATTAAACATTTTTTACTCAGCAGCAACAAATGTCTTGTTTTTGATAAATAAAGTTAGCTGCCTTGAAGAAATCTTTTTATTATCGACACTAAATATTTAATGTTGCTTTAGTCCAGGTTAAAATGTCTTTTTGACATCTTTAGAATGAAATGTGAATAAACTTAAATTTAAAGTCAACAGAAGTTATTAAAGCAGAATAAAAGCAGAAACTGGGTCAGATCAGAGTTTAATTCTCTTCAACAAGAATCCCAGACGAAGAATAAAAAACATTTAAATTAAAATGAAACGCACAAAAGGCAGAAAAATACTAAATTTAAAAGTTGTTTCTTATAAATTTATCTCCAAACACAGACAATATATTCTGGACCCAGTCCTGTCCTACAGGATCGATCGATCAATCAATCAATCAATCAATCAATCTGACCTAATTAATTAGATAAATATCTGTTAGAAATGTCCCCACTTCATGAAATGAGTCCCTTTATGAAACAAACAACAACATCCTGAACTCCAAGCAGAAAAAACCCAACATCCCCGAGACCTGAAGGTCCAACATCCTGCCTCTCTGATGGTGTGGAGGTGCATTAGTGCCTGGAAGGAACCAGAACCGTTCCTGAACAAAACCAATCAAAACCGACCGACCCAACATGAGCACATTCACTAACGAGACAGAAACTGTGCGTCTGTCTCACAGCACCGTGTCCTCTCATGTCACAGCGTGTCCTCTCATGTCCTCGTGTCACAGCGTGTCCTCTCGTGTCCTCGTGTCACAGCGTGTCCTGTCGTGTCACAGCATGTCCTGTCGTGACACAGCGTGTCCTGTCGTGTCACAGCGTGTCCTCTCGTGTCCTCGTGTCACAGCGTGTCCTGTTGTGTCACAGCGTGTCCTGTCGTGTCACAGCATGTCCTGTCGTGTCACAGCGTGTCCTGTCGTGTCACAGCATGTCCTGTCGTGTCACAGCGTGTCCTGTCGTGTCACAGCATGTCCTGTCGTGTCACAGCGTGTCCTGTCGTGTCACAGC
>NW_013955913.1:0-553 GCF_001266775.1 Austrofundulus limnaeus
ACAGAAAATAACTAAAATGGGGCCTCAAGTGTCAACGGTGCGTACGCACAAAAACCTGGCATGCACCATTTTCTACGCAAAACTTCAAATATATCAAAATTGAAATGAACATGGAAATGTGCGCAGCCCCACACCAACTCCAGGGCTGGTGTACACACATTTTTGTGGTTCTGGTTCCATTGGCAACACTTACGAGGTGATTCTGAGGAACTGTTCATGATGGGAAAATGATTATTGTTCACACCAGACACACATGATTAACAAATATTACATCCACTTGGACGCAGTTAGATAAAGGACGCACAAAAATGCGCTAAAAATACATTTAACAGGTACAGATTCAGCCTTACTGGAGGATATAATAAATAGTGTAACATGCAGAACATTAATTTATAAAACAGATAGAATTTTCTGATCCATGATGACGAGTGGCTCATCAGCTGTTTTCAGGAATAATCCTTTTTCAGTTTGGCTCTGCGGCGCTCTGGAGCATGACACAGTGAGGAGCCGTGCGCCACGCGTGCAGATGCAGGAGCAGCGATCGAACTGGGGT
>NW_013955913.1:1423-1947 GCF_001266775.1 Austrofundulus limnaeus
TCATTAGCACCTCTAGTAATATATTTACTCGGAAAAATGGTGATGTGTTCAATACTTATTTTACTCGCTGTATGTAAAAAAAATATTATTTAAAAAGAACAACACACACAAAGTACCAAAAATGGTACCGCTAGGTACCGGATATTGGTACCGAATCGATTCAAATGCCAAAGGTATCCATCTCTACTCCCTCAGTATGATTTCAGCTATATACAAATTTTCTGCGGAAATATCTTAATTTAACTAATCATTGTGGTTTAAGTTTTGATTAAACAAAGTATTTGTTTGAATCATATTGCAAATGTTTGAGTTTGAAGTAATTCTTTCTTTCAGTTACGTTTTTAAAGAGTTCTCAACAGAAAATAACTAAAATGGGGCCTCATCTGTCAACGGTGCGTACGCACAAAAACCTGGCATGCACCATTTTCTACGCAAAACTTCAAATATATCAAAATTGAAATGAACATGGAAATGTGCGCAGCCCCACACCAACTCCAGGGCTGGTGTACACACATTTTTGTGGT
>NW_013955913.1:2625-3310 GCF_001266775.1 Austrofundulus limnaeus
CCTTTGAACCTCACACACCAGCTCAGGCTCCTTCCCCATCAGAGCGGTGGCATTCCACGTCCTTAGAGCCAGCTTCTGTAGCTGAGGATTGAACCGCCAGGGTCCCTTTTCCGCCTTCAATCACTGCCCATTGCACCCGACCCTTTTGGCCCCTCCCACAGGTGGTGAGCCCATGGGAAGGGGGACCCATATCTTCTCTTCTGGCTGTGCTAGGCCAGGCTCCATGGTTGAAAGCCCGGCCACCAGGCACTTGCCAACTTGCCCCACATCCAGGCCTGGTTCCAGAGTGGGGCTCCAGTGACCCGCGTCCGGGTGAGGAAACACTAAGTCCATTTGTGGCACTCATCATAGGGGTCCTTTGGGCTGCACTTGGTCTGATCCCTCACCTAGGACCTGTTTTCCTTGGGTGACCCTACCTGGGGCATAAAGCTCCTGACAACATAGCTCCTAGGATCATTGGGAAACTCAAACATCTCCACCATGATAAGATGGCAGCTCAGGGAGAGGTAAGGGTAATCCATTATAATAATTAGGTTTAGAAATATGGTGTGAAGGTTAGGTTTAAGAATAGACTAGTAATGGTTAGGGTTAGGAAAAATGTCTGGGTTAGACATAAATGCAGTTACAAAAATGAACTGTGTGTGTGTGTTGGGGGGGCGAGTTTTTCCTACAATGTGGGGATTTT
>NW_013955913.1:4116-4664 GCF_001266775.1 Austrofundulus limnaeus
CTTTAAAACTCATTTGGGATATTAAATTTCACCCCAACCAGCAGCAGGAGAGAGGAAAGCTACATGTCTGCTTCTGCATGTAAGCAATTCTCCTGTTTCCATGGTTACTTCATATAACAGATGCTAGAAGTGACAGAAATACTGCAAAACTATGTTGAGCATGACCATAAACTAACTAACCAAAAATGACCGTCACTGAGAGAAACGAGAGACTGAAAGAGGACAAAATATTACAGTCAAGGGACTATTTCATCTCCTGGTTATTTTACAAGTTTACTCATTTATATAAACGATGAACAGCATGGTGCTAATTTTATTTTAATGCAGAGGGGCAGAATATAAACTAAACATCTTGAAAGATTCTCACGTAATTTTACATTGAGTGGAACAAGCATCAGATTCTCTGCAGTCCAACAATAACACTGGTCCATACATTGGTTATGTGCTCATGCATCTCCCCCTGTCCCATGTACCATCCTTCATCCATCCATACGTCCATCCCTTCATCCATCTGTAGGGGTCACCTCGAGTGGAGAAACAAGATTTTC
>NW_013955913.1:5664-5969 GCF_001266775.1 Austrofundulus limnaeus
CTTCAAGTCTCCAAGCATTTGTTTTACCTTGCGATGAGAAAGGTGATTTTATTTTGAAGGAGAAACCGGATATAGCTTGAATTTTTCTAGCTTGGACTGAAGCAGACGCAAAGTTACCGGAGAAATAACACCTTTTTGCCAATGACCAGTAAGCGAGCCGACAACTGTTCACTGACTGATCGGAGGCGAGCCAGCTTTTCTACTCAGAATGTGCTTTAAGAAGTCATCATCAGGTAAAAGGCTGACGTGTTTGTGGTGACGTGTCCGGTGGAAACCGAGCTTAGAAAAGACGTGCAGTTCCAGTT
>NW_013955914.1:0-818 GCF_001266775.1 Austrofundulus limnaeus
GTTCATTGGTGGGCCAGATGTGGCCAGTTGAATAACCCTGATCTATACTTTAGTTGAATAATTGTTTTTCAGATGATGTTTTACTACTTTTACTCCAGAATCACTTTGAGGTAGAACACTGCTAACAGATTTTGCAAAAAAGCTGCAAAATCTCTCATGAAGCATGCGTAGCAATGACGTCAAATGTTACAAGAAACCAAAAACAAATGCTAGAGTTTCTTATGATGATATTTTACAGGTAACATTCTCTGGTATAAACACACAAACTACATACTTAATGTGTTGTATTGACACTGTATTCAGACAGAAACAGCAGCCCTTAAAAGACTTCAAAACTTCAATTGTCGACTCAAATCTGAACAATGACCACCGCCCTGTGCGTACAGCGTTGACCTAAATCGCACTCTCAGTGCAAGCACAATAATGATTACATGCTGATAGGAATCCTTGTGGACACATTAGGCAGCATTGTCATTTTAGCAGATAGGAGTTTACGGCCCATTTATCAGAATGTTTGGTGTCTCTAGGTTATCTTGGATTGAGAAAATGGCTCAGTGGAGCTGGAGAAGGATATCTTTAATTGGTTTTGTAGTTCTTTGGAGGTGGATAATCAAATGTGTGAGAACTCTAGTTGTGCTTGCATTGGGAGGTCTTGGCATTGATTTTCTATTCTTGTCCTTGTTTTTTGCTTAATGAAAAGTAGCTTTAGGAGCAGGTAGGCATCCAGAAGCTATCCTGTAGTTAATCGCCTAATCACTGGATTATGCTTCAGGTGATTTTCAGCTCTTTGAAAATTACCTGTTGTCCTTATATATATA
>NW_013955914.1:1786-2687 GCF_001266775.1 Austrofundulus limnaeus
GTCCCAACCCCCAAACCCCTTTGATAATATCAGCTTCAACTCATAACATCTCCCTAACATGGAAGGTCATTAGCATTTTGCGTTCAGAAAGCCTGTCAGTGTCAATTAGTGTTATTGCTCGAGACCTGAGAGCACTGGGGGAAGGTACCTGGTGTCTGGTGTCAGTTCCATCAACCCCCCCACAATTCACTTCCATTGTTAATAAATGCAGACAACTTGAGCCTCAAGTACTCGTGGTGCATGGCAAGGTCAACCTGCAGACAGCTATTTCCAGTTACAAACTGGTGTAAATGGTTTATGAGCAACTGAGTGAGGGTCAGCATTGGAGGATGGGGCTCTATGCTTCCACTTCACATTTTACCACCTTGATGTGCATGGTCACTGTGCTGAAAAAAAATGATGATTGGTCTTGTGATGCTTCGTTCAGTCAAAGAGATCCCAGGATTTAACATGATTCAGGGATAAAATGTTTTATTTGTTCCCCAAGGGGAAAAAAAGCATATATCTTGAGCTACTACTATGTTGTGGGTTTGAACACTGAACACTTTTTTGTTTGAAGCAGGTATTTTACAGCAGTGGTGCTTTTTTTCCCCAATAAAAAATGTCAATTTTGTACCACTAGTGTACAAGCAAATAATGGGTATTCCAGCTCTTCTTCAGACTCAGCTTACTGAAAAGAGCTGACTCTTTCAGCACTCAAATGGCTCGTCACTTAGTACTACTTGTGAGAAGCTGTGTAGCTGGGAGCTGAAAGACCTGGCTGTTTTTGGTTAGCTGAGACACATGATCTGAAACAGGGAAAAGAGCCGGAATAACCATGACTGGTATAAGCAGTCACTGAAGTCCAAAATATTGTATTTGGTAAAACATTTTTAGATAAAAATGTAACTCTGTCTTGGTA
>NW_013955914.1:3687-4583 GCF_001266775.1 Austrofundulus limnaeus
TTCCAAAAAAATAATACTTTTCTATTTAAATGGTGAAAAAAAGCACTGCACAGCCAGAAAATCCAAAGTAAATAGATACAAATAAAAAAACCTTGAATTACTAATTCTAACATCTTACAACAAGAATCTAACAAAAGCAACTTAAAATCATATTTACTGAGGTTAGTAAATAGTTGTAGAAATACAACAGTAATATTAGAAACAGTAAGATATCACTGCTTCTATAAAAATATGTTTTTTAAACAATTTTACACTGTTTCTCTTTCAGACATACACTTCTGTCTAATATACAAACAATACAGCACTTTTACGTTTTCTTTCATAGTCTAAATAGTATATTGGTGGGCAGTGGTGGTTCAGTGTCCTGCCTAGAGAAACTTTGGTACACTGCAGGGACTGGGGGCTTGTGAACTCAGAACTGTCTGATTACTGAACAGCACCCTATCCACTGGACAAAGTTGTCAGGTAACAAAATGAACACTGATAGACTGTGGCTTCATCATCTTCTATACACCTGACCTGGCATGACTCTCTTTGACTGTGTCATGATCATGCCACATCTATGACAATTTGGCCCCATTTTACAGAGATGTTGCTACTGCTGCCACCATACTCCACTCAAGACCACAATGGTAAACCACTGCAAACTTGCAACAAACATTTTGTGCATGCTCAAAACCATTGTGAAAAGAACATCATACTTCATTACAACTGCTTTCTTAATATATGCCTTTATCCACTGTATGTTTTGGCTGATTTTTGACTTTGTAGCAGTGGTGAAGGAGGATATACCACACAGGTTTTTTTCAAATGGGAAAACCAGAGTGGATTAAGAAAATCCACATGCACTGAGAGAAAGTGCAAACTCAACATTTCATGGTGCTGATATATATATA
>NW_013955915.1:0-882 GCF_001266775.1 Austrofundulus limnaeus
TGTGTGTGTGTGTGTGTGTTTTCTGTTGTGCAGTGTGCAGCCTGGCACACTGCTGAACAGATGCTGATTCAACAAGCCTGACCTTCCCGCCAAACTGACTCCTACTGTGATACTGTGATTATTCCCAGCCCCAATGCACATTCACAAAAAAACACGCAGCTTACATACACGCTCCCCAAGCAGTCTCCCCACAATAACCATAACCTCCACATACACACACAGACACAAACAAACCTGGAGTGTGTGTTACATGCCCAGTCCCAGATCCCTCACATGAACACAAAGTGGCCTTGTGTCAGCCACATGGCAGACCAGTATACATATGTGTGTGTGCATGTGTGTGCTTTGTGAAGATCAGGCAGGTGCTTCTTTTGTCTCAGAGACAGTAGCGCTTACCCAGACAATAGTCCAGAACGGACAGTTGCCCTCGACACAATATCGAAGCCTATCAGCCTCGTGGCCTGCGGCTTGCTGCCTTGTCATGATGTCAAAACCTCGACAAGAGGGGGTCAGTCACCTCTGAGCAGTCAGGCAAGATGGATGCAGAGCACGCTTTGGAGAGTTGTAACTGAGTAGAAAATGATCCAATATATAAGAATGATTTGTGTAATCTGAGCTTTGCACGCACACACATATAAGCATACGGGTAGATTTGTCACCGTTTAAAAACTGAAATATTAAAGCAGTTTGATTTTACCACTTTGGTTGTACAGTAAATAGGGAGGCCAAATCATAAAACAGACAATAAGCCTGAATGGTGAAACTGCTGCTGAATTAATGTTGTTATGTTGGCTTAGTTCAGTTCATCAAATTATACGTATACACAGTACACACACACACAAACACACACACACACACACACACACACACACACACACACAC
>NW_013955915.1:3079-4080 GCF_001266775.1 Austrofundulus limnaeus
CATTAGCACCTCTAGTAATATAGTTACTGAGAAAATGGTGACGTGTTCAATACTTATTTCACCCACTGTATACATACATACACACATACATACTGTAGATACACACACTCAGTGACCAGTCAGAACCCCCCGGATCAGAACACCTGTTTGTGAGCAGTTGTGAACATGCGTGTATGTACAAGATTTCTCCAATGAATATTTAATAGTGACTGTGGAGGATCGGAGACCCAACCCCCAAGACCTGAGGCAGACACAGGGGAGACCAGAGCCTGAGGACCCGAGAGGGACCCCAAGCGCAGAGCCCCCGTACAGTGAGATCCACCCACCCACCCCCCAGATCGGACCATAGGGGAGAACCGGGAGAGTCCCACCAGAGACCACATGCAGTAACCCCCTGGGGCCAGCAGTGACAAACTCATATGCCCTGCCGGCACCCGCCACACCAGAGCAGATCCAGGCATGAGCACAGAGGACCCGATAGGGCCAGAGGACCCGAGCCCCAGCAGGCAGTCACCAGGCTGGGCCGATACATGCCCCAGCACCCAGCCCCAGACCCCAAGAACCACCAGCACGCCGGAGGGCAACGGCGCACCCCATCAGGGGGCAGTGTAGCAGAGGACCCTCTAATGAACCAGCAGATGAATCACATTTTATGATTAAAACCACCCACTGAATAAAAGGTGACCTATTTCAGTAGGTAAGCCTCACAGGGCTGAGTACAAGCTGAAGCATTTTGTCTTTTTAGGGTCCTGTAGAATGCCATGGATGCCATGTACTAGGAACAGGGCCCCAGCTTGGGCTTCCAAGAGACGTCCATCTTCTACGTGGTTTCCCTTCTTCTTCATCAACACTTTCATGGATTTGATCATCAGTACCTTCCAGGAGCAATGAGGCAAAAGGGGGTGAAATTTGAATATATACACACAAACAAGGGCGTAATCGCCATCCTAAAAGTGTGTGTGTGTGTGTGTGTGTGTGTGTGTGTGTGTGTGTGTGTGTGT
>NW_013955915.1:5080-5809 GCF_001266775.1 Austrofundulus limnaeus
GTGAAAAGGTTCTCACAAAGCCTCCTTTCTAGAAGAAAACACAGACGAACCTTCGCCCAGCCTCATGAATAACATTATATCTTTTTTTCATTAACAATGAAGGAAAATGCTCCAATTTATTGACGTCAGTTCTGCTTTAGTTCTGATCACGATGGTAACTAACTCATTTGTTGCCTTCCGAGTCCTTATAAATTATAGCTTCTTTCATTTAATTTGCTGTTGGATAATAAAACCACCTTATTACTAAAGAAAAAAAATCAAAAGAACTCAGAAAGTAATCTTTGAATTGAGTTTGAGTGTCTTTCAGGCTGTTTTCGCTGCTTGTGGGTTAGAGTCCAGCCCGTGTGGTATTCTTATCCAAACAGACAGGCGCCTCTCTGCCCCGCTCTGTTGTCGAGAGCGGCTGCTGAACGCTCACTGCTTCACTGGCATGTTGTAGTGACATCCCCGCTCCTTTCCTCGGCCCGCTGGTGCTGTCCCTCCCCAGTGCCTGCTCCTTTGCCCCCCGCCCTCAGCGCGGGACAGCTATCTCCCAGTATCAGCTGGAAATGTGATGGATGACAGGTGGAGGGAGAGAGAACAGGGCTCCTCAGAGCCAGTCAGGCTCACTCCTTCCATCCATTAGTTATCCATTTAGCCCCGCGTGGGCCAGCCACCCTGCCACCCCCCCCACTTCTTCCCCCGACACACACACACACACACACACACACACACACACACACACACACA
>NW_013955916.1:0-661 GCF_001266775.1 Austrofundulus limnaeus
CTTCAGGATCTCAGTCCATCAGGTCTATCTTCAGGATCTCAGTCCATCAGGTTTCTTCAGGTCTATCTTCAGGATCTCAGTCCATCAGGTTTCTTCAGGTCTATCTTCAGGATCTCGGTCCATCAGGTCTATCTTCAGGATCTCAGTCCATCAGGCTTCTTCAGGTCTATCTTCAGGATCTTGGTCCATCAGGTCTCTTCAGGTCTGTCTTCAGGATCTCAGTCCATCAGGTCTATCTTCAGGATCTCAGTCCATCAGGTTTCTTCAGGTCTATCTTCAGGATCTCGGTCCATCAGGTCTATCTTCAGGATCTCAGTCCATCAGGTTTCTTCAGGTCTATCTTCAGGATCTCAGTCCATCAGGTCTATCTTCAGGATCTCAGTCCATCAGGTTTCTTCAGGTCTATCTTCAGGATCTCGGTCCATCAGGTCTATCTTCAGGATCTCAGTCCATCAGGTTTCTTCAGGTCTATCTTCAGGATCTCGGTCCATCAGGTCTATCTTCAGGATCTCAGTCCGTCAGGTCTCTTCAGGTCTATCTTCAGGATCTCGGTCCATCAGGTCTCTTCAGGTCTATCTTCAGGATCTCAGTCTATCAGGTCTCTTCAGGTCTATCTTCAGGATCTCGGTCCATCAGGTCTCTTCAGGTCTATCTTCAGGAT
>NW_013955916.1:2763-3680 GCF_001266775.1 Austrofundulus limnaeus
CATCATAAAACACCTGGAACCATCTGAAAACATCTAAAACACATGGAAACACCTGGAAACAGCTTAAAACACATGGAAACACCTGGAAACATCTTAAAACACATGGAAACATCTGGAAACATCTTAAAACACCTGGAAACACCTGAAAACATCTTAAAACACATGGAAACACCTGAAAACATCTTAAAACACATGGAAACACCTGAAAACATCTTGAAACATCTTAAAACACATGGAAACACCTGAAAACATCTTAAAACACATGGAAACACCTGAAAACTTCTTAAAACACATGGAAACACCTGGAAACATCTTAAAACATCTGGAAACATCTGGAAACACATGGAAACACCTGGAAACATCTTAAAACATCTGGAAACATCTGGAAACACATGGAAACACCTGAAAACATCTTAAAACACATGGAAACACCTAAAAACATCTTAAAACACATGGAAACACCTGAAAACATCTTAAACACATGGAAACACCTGAAAACCTCTTAAAACACATGGAAACACCTGGAAACATCTTAAAGCACCTGGAAACATCTGGAAACACATGGAAACACCTGAAAACATCTTAAAACGCATGGAAACATCTTAAAACACCTGAAAACACCTGGAAACATCTTAAAACACATGGAAACACCTGGAAACATCTGAAAACATTTTAAAACACACGGAAACACCTGAAAACATCTTAAAACACATGGAAACACCTGGAAACATCTTAAAACACCTGGAATCACCTGAAAACATCTTAAAACACATGGAAACATCTGGAAACATCTTAAAACACCTGGAAACACCTGAAAACATCTTAAAACACATGGAAACACCTGGAAACATCTTAAAACACCTGGAAACACCTGAAAACCTCTTAAAACACATGGAAACACCTGGAAACATCTTAAA
>NW_013955916.1:4533-4995 GCF_001266775.1 Austrofundulus limnaeus
ACCTGGGATAAACAACTGTTAACCCAGGTTAAAGGTGGGATAAACAACTGTTAACCCAGGTTAAAGGTGGGATAAACAACTGTTAACCTGGGTTAAACCTGGGATAAACAACTGTTAACCCAGGTTAAACCTGGGATAAACAACTGTTAACCCAGGTTAAAGGTGTGATAAACAACTGTTAACCCGGGTTAAAGGTGGGATAAACAACTGATAACCTGGGTTAAAGGTCGGATAAACAACTGTTAACCCAGGTTAAACCTGGGATAAACAACTGTTAACCCAGGTTAAAGGTGTGATAAACAACTGTTAACCCAGGTTAAAGGTGGGATAAACAACTGTTAACCCAGGTTAAACCTGGGATAAACAACTGTTAACCCAGGTTAAAGGTGGGATAAACAACTGTTAACCCAGGTTAAACCTGGGATAAACAACTGTTAACCCAGGTTAAAGGTGGGATAAACA
>NW_013955916.1:5995-6567 GCF_001266775.1 Austrofundulus limnaeus
AAACATCTGGAAACATCTGGAAACACATGGAAACACCTGAAAACATCTTAAAACACATGGAAACACCTAAAAACATCTTAAAACACATGGAAACACCTGGAAACATCTTAAAGCACCTGGAAACATCTTGAAACATCTTCAAACACATGGAAACACCTGAAAACATCTTAAAACACATGGAAACACCTGAAAACATCTTAAAACACGTGGAAACATCTTAAAACACCTGAAAACATCTGGAAAAATCTTAAACATGGCAACACCTGAAAACAATTAAAACACATGGAAACACCTGGTTTAAAAAAGAAAACACCTGGAAAACCTGGAAACATCTGACTGCACTTCCTGCTGCAGTGTCACTGAGAGGAGCCGAGGCTTCCTGCAGAGGATTTATACCAAACCTTCATCTAAAGAACAACATCCCTGTGACAGACTCCAGGACCCTTAATCCCTAACCCTAATCCCTACTGTAAACATTAATCCCTAATCCTAATCCCTACTGTAACCCTTAATCTCTAACTCTAATCCCTACTGTAACCCTTAATCTCTAACTCTAATCCCTACTGTAACCC
>NW_013955917.1:0-781 GCF_001266775.1 Austrofundulus limnaeus
GGACAGAGAATAAACCCTGAGGGACAGAGAATAAACCCTGAGGGACAGAGAATAAACCCAGAGGGACAGAGAAGAAAAATCTGTGTTTGTTTCAGCTGCAGGACTTCGATCTGGTCCCTTCAGTCCTGCAGAGGTTCTGCTGTGACCCTGAATCCATCCTGAACCCCTCTTCCACTGGAGGAACCGTCTGGTGTCACGTCCTGCCCAGGTGAGTCCTGCTGGACACGTCCTTTATCCTTACCTGTTTATACAGCTGCTGTTTTACTGTGTGAGGGACAGGGGACATCCTGGACAGGTGTCTGTCTGTGTGAGGGACAGGGGACATCCTGGACAGGTGTCTCATGTTTCTGACCAGCAGGTGGCGCTGCTGTCTCACTCTTAAAGGGACAGGAGACATCCTGGACAGGTGTCTGACTGTGTGAGGGACAGGGGACATCCTGGACAGGTGTCTGTCTGTGTGAGGGACAGGGGACATCCTGGACAGGTGTCTGCCTGGGTGAGGGACAGGGGACATCCTGGACAGGTGTCTCATGTTTCTGACCAGCAGGTGGCAGTGCTGTCTCACTCTTAAAGGGACAGGAGACATCCTGGACAGGTGTCTGACTGTGTGAGGGACAGGGGACATCCTGGACAGGTGTCTGACTGTGTGAGGGACAGGGGACATCCTGGACAGGTGTCTGACTGTGTGAGGGACAGGGGACATCCTGGACAGGTGTCTGACTGTGTGAGGGACAGGGACAGGTTGGACAGGTGTCTGACTGTGTGAGGGACAGGGACAGGT
>NW_013955917.1:1722-2557 GCF_001266775.1 Austrofundulus limnaeus
CACTACACCTGAACCACTAGACCTGACTTACTACACCTGACTCACTACACCTGAACCACTACACCTGACTCACTACCCCTGACTCACTACACCTGAACCACTACACCTGACTCACTACACCTGACTCACTACACCTGAACCACTACACCTGACTCACTACACCTGACTCACTACACCTGACTCATTTCACCTGAACCACTACACCTGAACCACTACACCTGAACCACTACACGTGAACCACTACACCTGAACCACTATACGTGACTCACTACACCTGACTCACTTCACCTGACCCACTACACCCGACTCACTACACCTGACTCACTACACCTGACTCACTACACCTGACTCACTACACCTGACCCACTACACCCGACTCACTACACCTGACTCACTACACCTGACTCACTACACGTGACTCACTACACCTGACCCACTACACCTGACCCACTACACCTGACTCACTACACCTGACTCACTACACCTGACTCATTACACCTGACTCACTACACCTGACCCACTACACCTGACCCACTACACCTGACTCACTACACCTGACCCACTACATCTGACTCACTACACCTGACTCACTACACCTGACCCACTACACCTGACTCACTACACCTGACTCACTACACCTGACCCACTACACCTGAACCACTACACCTGACTCACTACACCTGACCCACTACATCTGAACTACTACACCTGACCCACTACACCTGAACCACTACACCTGAACCACTGCACCTGACTCACTACACCTGAACCACTACACCTGACTCACTACACCTGACTCACTACACCTGAACCACTGCACCTGACTCACTACACC
>NW_013955917.1:3557-4552 GCF_001266775.1 Austrofundulus limnaeus
CCACTACACCTGACCCACTACACCTGACTCACTACACCTGACTCACTACACCTGACTCACTACACCTGACTCATTTCACCTGAACCACTACACCTGAACCACTACACCTGAACCACTACACGTGAACCACTACACCTGAACCACTATACGTGACTCACTACACCTGACTCACTTCACCTGACCCACTACACCCGACTCACTACACCTGACTCACTACACCTGACTCACTACACCTGACTCACTACACCTGACCCACTACACCCGACTCACTACACCTGACTCACTACACCTGACTCACTACACGTGACTCACTACACCTGACCCACTACACCTGACCCACTACACCTGACTCACTACACCTGACTCACTACACCTGACTCATTACACCTGACTCACTACACCTGACCCACTACACCTGACCCACTACACCTGACTCACTACACCTGACCCACTACATCTGACTCACTACACCTGACTCACTACACCTGACCCACTACACCTGACTCACTACACCTGACTCACTACACCTGACCCACTACACCTGAACCACTACACCTGACTCACTACACCTGACCCACTACATCTGAACTACTACACCTGACCCACTACACCTGAACCACTACACCTGAACCACTGCACCTGACTCACTACACCTGAACCACTACACCTGACTCACTACACCTGAACCACTACACCTGACTCACTACACCTGACGCACTACACCTGACTCACTACACCTGACTCACTACACCTGAACCACTACACCTGACCCACTACACCTGACTCACTACACCTGAACCACTGCACCTGACTCACTACACCTGAACCACTGCACCTGACCCACTACACCTGAACCACTACACCTGACTCACTACACCTGACTCACTACACCTGAACCACTGCACCTGACTCACTACACCTGAACCACTGCACCTGAACCACTGCACCTGACTCACTACACCTGAACCACTGCACCTGACTCACTACACCTGAAC
>NW_013955918.1:0-1041 GCF_001266775.1 Austrofundulus limnaeus
TATATATATATACCCAGTATATGTATAATTTATTTATAGGCAGTATATTTACAATGTTATTAGCGATTGTGTAGGCTAAACTTGCAATGGGAAATGAAGTCAAAACAAAGGGACAGATAGATACAGTCTTACCAGATAAGCAAACACAATAGGGGAACGAATGATCCACCAATATCCCATGTTAATATTCCTCTCCCAGCACCTAAATATACACACAAACACACACACATATATAACAGTGCAGCTCATCATGATTCTGCACAGCAAGTGTAAATATATTCATCCTCTGAAACAATCATCTGTTACTAAAATGGTTTTTCATTTCACTCACTCTTCATTCTCGTACAGATTTTTCACTGTGATCCATGGTAACACAAATATCAGTGGTGCACCTAAAAAATAGAAATCTTAGATTATTTTCCTACCCTTGACAGCACATTCATTCCAAATTCTAGTCATTTGAACACATAACTCACGTTCATTAATTAACAAACTAACTGAGTAAATCTGTTTTATTATGATCAAACTAAACTTTCAATGCAAATATTTTTCCTTTTTTAACCCAATATCTCTGTTTAATTCTGAGTTTTGTTTATTATAAATCTTGTCTCATTTACAGTATCAGGCTAGAGTGACTCAAAGTATAATCTGGACAATGTGAAATGGCTGTGAGCTTTTCAGCCACTGCCACTGAAGCTGACACTTACAAACCAACTATTTTCAAACTTATACTCTATCTTGCATTATCCAAAATGATCTCATTATGGATGAAGTTGTGATCTCTAAACAACAATTTGTAAACAATAATCTATTTATTCTGGGATCTTTGGTGTTTTTTTTTTTCCTTTTTTTTCGTGTGTTTTGTGGATGATAGAAAGTAGTCACAATTTTACTTTGTGTCAGAACTAGGGCTGTCCCAATACCAGTGTTTCTCTAGCCAAATGCAAATATGTTAGTTTGGGCACTCGCTAATACAGAGCACTTATTGAGTTAGAACTTAAACTTGACACAATGACTTAAAAAAATATATATATATATATA
>NW_013955918.1:2041-2788 GCF_001266775.1 Austrofundulus limnaeus
GTATTTAAACTATTAAGAGGTGCAGTCTCACATAATGCTACCAAGCCCCAGCAACACTCCTCATTGTTGCACGTTGTTATTGTTATACGTATATGTGCCATCATATTGTTCTGTATATACTGTGTATGCACTGTGATACACATATGTGGAGATTCATTTGATTTTTGTTAACATACAAGAATAGCTGTTTGGATGTGTGCATGTGAGCGTTGCAGTGCTCTCTGGGCTGCCAGTGTCGGTGTGTCTGTTTACATCCAAGCAGAATACTGAGCAGAGGACGGTGCATAATTGTTCCTAACTGATAGGTTTATCAACCACGCAGGCAGATTGTACATTATGCACACATTCAAACTCACATCAGAATGCTGTGTGGATATCTGACTGCATTTTGCCCTTACAGCCTAGTTAAATTCCCTGTTGAGTTGTAGCAAAGTTAGATAGCCAGGGAAAAAAAATCTAGAAAACATTAGCATTTTCTTGCTGGTCTGGAGTAAATTTTCTGGGACACAGCTGTAAAAATCACCATGACCTTTGTAGATTTGGGAATCTTATTGCATGAAACCTTGATAGTGTGTTCAGATTTAGAGAGAACTTATTGTCTGAATGATGGCTTTTAAAATCTGCATGGATCTTGTAATCTGGTAGCACATTAATCTGCAGTGAAGCCTTAAAGCTTTTTCATTTTATACTTTTACACCAAACGACCTTATTGTGAACTCTTCAAAATTCGTCTAAACATCTCAGATT
>NW_013955918.1:3788-4611 GCF_001266775.1 Austrofundulus limnaeus
CTTGAGAACAACAGCAGATTTGTTTCAAGCTAATATTGTATGTTTCTAAATGAAAACTACAAAAATGTTTCAGTCTTGAAGCTTCTGTTTCACAGAAATCAAAATAAAGGCCTCTTTTTGCTCAAATAATTGCAATAGTTTGGTCTCTAGCAACACTCTCTTCAAATCATTACCACTTCCTCCAAGGAGACATTCAGGTTGAAAAAGAGTTTTAGTATCACCGGCAGATATGTGCAGCAGCTCAGAGTTGACTGCTTCATTCAGAGTATATATTCCTGTCAGTTATGATGAAATAGTGGTAGGACAGCAGAGGAACGTGGTGGTTTTGGATGGATGTAGCAGCATCCAGATGAGGTCGTAAAACGTTGTGTGTGAACTATGGAAAAAAGTCTGATTTGGAGAGAGGGAGCCACACATGGGAGGACGGCTCAGCCAGCACATACCATTCTCATTGTCCCATGGAGAATGCCCAGAGCAGGACCTTAAATCCTCAGCCATGCTGTCTGGGCTCCATAAATATGCTACCATCCACTTCCTGCTCTCTATACATTCTTCTTCAACCTACAATCATCCTTTCTGAGTTTTCTGCACCTAATGGATTTTATGTGAAATATTATGCTCCTAAATTTGGTTCAAAGATCATAAAGATAAACAACATAAATACAGTTTGCGCTGAACAGCATGCATGAGTGAGTGCATCACTTCTAACTGATTATTGTAGCTCCTGTTGAAACCTACCCGGCTTTGATTGTTAATAGAAAACGTTTGGGATAAAATATTTATTAAAATGATTTTTTTTACCGCCGCCAAAGGAGGAGATAAT
>NW_013955919.1:0-1358 GCF_001266775.1 Austrofundulus limnaeus
TTTAAGGGCTAAATGCACCTTTTACTGAAATGTATCTATAAAAACAGCAACTTGAAATTTGTTTATGTCTTCCTGACTTGGAAGTGAATTAAACACATAAAACACTCACAGTAACCATAAACCTGCTGTAAGTGATTATTTGAGTTGAGGGAAGTTTGGTCCAACTGACATCACATCTTAAACTTATAGGAGTTGCTTTTTGAACATTAGTCTTTTCTGTATCTGTCAGGGACTTCATGATGTAGTTTTTAATGGAAAAAAGCAGCAAGTGAAGCTTGAACTGTCTTAAACCCTGGAATAAAGACATCACGTACTCTGTATGTAATAACGTCAGCACGTACACTGTACGTAATAACGTCATCACGTACTCTGTACGTAATAACGTCATCACGTACACTGTACGTAATAACGTCATCACGTACACTGTACGTAATAACGTCATCACGTACTCTGAACGTAATAACGTCATCACGTACTCTGTACGTAATAACGTCATCACGTACTCTGTATGTAATAACATCATCACGTACTCTGTACGTAATAACGTCATCACGTACACTGTACGTAATAACGTCATCACGTACTCTGTACATAATAACGTCATCACGCACACTGTACGTAATAACGTCATCACGCACAGTGTGTGTAATAATGTAATCACGTACAGTGTGTGTAATAACGTCATCACGTACACTGTACGTAATAACGTCATCACGCATAGTGTGTGTGTAATAACGTCATCACGTACACTGCGTTATAACGTAATCACGTACACTGTACGTAATAACGTCATCACGTACACTGTGCGTTATAACGTCATCACGCACAGTGTGCGTAATAACGTCATCACGTACACTGTACATAATGGCGTCATCACGTACTCTGTGCATAATAACGTCATCACGCACAGTGTGCGTAATAACGTCATCACGTACACTGTACATAATGGTGTCATCACGTACACTGTACATAATGGCGTCATCACGTACACTGTACGTAATAACGTTGTCACGTACACTGTACGTAATGGCGTCATCACGTACACTGTGCGTAATAACGTTGTCACATACACTGTACGTAATGGCGTCGTCATGTACACTGTGCGTAATAACGTTGTCATGTACACTGTGCGTAATAACGTTGTCACGTACACTGTACGTAATAACGTCATCACGTACAGTGTACGTAATGGCATCATCACGTACATTGTGCGTTATAACGTCATCACGCACAGTGTGCGTTATATATTACATACAGTGTTTACAGTGCTTTAGTGGTCTTACTAATTTTTATAATTCATAAGCAAATTTGCGCTTTCTAAAATTAAAATACAGTACTGCTAATAACTAATTATCTAC
>NW_013955919.1:2358-3610 GCF_001266775.1 Austrofundulus limnaeus
ATATATACCTTACATTGTTTGAAACCATTTTGCAGTAAATCCACTTGGTTTGTTGTATTGCTGTGTTCCTGACAGCGGTTTGTGTGTCTGCAGGTCCAAATCACGCTGACGACACACGACTGTGGCGGTCTGTCCAAGCGGGACATCAAAATGGCCAAATTTATTGACAAAATTGCCTCGTCCATGTAATAGAAACAAAGTGATCTTCTGATTTTGTTTCAAATATCTGTTAAATTGATGTAATTTGTTATATTTTATAACATATTAATTATGATTTTGTATAAAAATAAAGCTTTGTTTTTTGTGAGCGCTGCGTCAGGTCTTCATTAATTTCTGATGTGTTTGGTTGTGTTAGAATCAGATCTGATAAGTGCAGACACAGCTTGTATTAAAACACATCCTCGCTCTGCTGTAGGATCTATTTTTCCAGCCTCAGTCCTCCCTGAGGCCACGTGTTTTTGTTCTGGCGCTGCAGGCTGGAGCAGAACGAGGTCAGCGTCAGTAGGAAGGGGATTTGTTTGATTTACAGTTTGGTAATGGATGCCATTAGAAAACCATCAGTGAGTAAAAATAAGTGTAAGTCCATGTTAAAGGAAGAACGGCACCACAAACAGCTGAACGTGTGATGCTTTTTCTTTCCTTAAATATTTATCTTTGCCTTAAAGCATCTGTTGAACATCTCCTGCTCTCTGCTGGTTGTGGTTACTCAGGACAAATCTGACTCTACAAACAAAAAGAAACTGGCTTTGTTAATCTTTCATGATTACATCAGAGTGTATGAACATATGGAGGTAAATTTGTGTTTTTATTATTCAATCAAACAAAAAGAAACTAGCTTTGTTAATCTTTCATGATTACATCAGAGTGTATGAACGTATGGAGGTAAATTTGTGTTTTTATTCAATCAAACAAAAAGAAACTGGCTTTGTTAATCTTTCATGATTACATCAGAGTGTATGAATGTATGGAGGTAAATTTATGTTTTTTATTATTCAATCAAACAAAAAGAAACTGGCTTTGTTAATCTTTCATGATTACATCAGAGTGTATGAATGTATGGAGGTAAATTTATGTTTTTTATTATTCAATCAAACAAAAAGAAACTGGCTTTGTTTATCTTTCATGATTACATCAGAGTGTATGAAGGTTCCTAAAC
Source organism: Austrofundulus limnaeus (assembly GCF_001266775.1). Lineage (NCBI taxonomy): Eukaryota > Metazoa > Chordata > Actinopteri > Cyprinodontiformes > Rivulidae > Austrofundulus > Austrofundulus limnaeus. The sequence continues at coordinate 3,515 of NW_013955919.1, forward strand.
TCATTTTCTCCTTTATAGCAGAAACAACGTCCATCAGATGTTCCTCTTGGCTGCTTGTGGAGCTCACACAGCAACGAGAGGAAGGCTGGACCATTC
>NW_013955920.1:0-756 GCF_001266775.1 Austrofundulus limnaeus
GATGGATGGATGGATGGATGGACTTACACTAAATATTGAACTAAAACAATATTTGCTGACTAATGCTGATAGAAGGGACAAGGTTAAGAAAAGAGTTAAATCCAGCCATATTGATAATCCACTGATGATAATTTTACACCGAAATATTTCATTTGGCACAAATATCCACTCACATCACTGCGCTGATCAGCGACTCTCTTAGCCAGCTCCACTTCAGGAGGATCAGGTAAGGACGTGTACTTGGCCTTGCGCTCATCGTGACCCTTCTTATAATGAATCTGTCAGGACAAATTCAGGAGAAGGTGGTTAATTTATAACATTTTATAAACTGACTGGATATCTCTCATCTGCAAAAAAAAAAAGTTAAGTTCAACCCAAAACGACAGAAAATTTCAAACTTTCAGACTCAGTAAACTAAATGTAGAAGTAGGAGGGCAGAGTATCATCGCAGTGTCGATGTCCACAATAACACATTTAGAAAGATCTGCAATAAATCAGACACACTTCAGGACAATAACATACTTGTAGATCAAAATGCTAGAAATGCAGCGTCCTGATGTTAGAAGAAAAAAAAAAGAGAAAAATCCTGGTTTATTCAAACTGATGTCCATTTTTAACTATTATATCACAGTTTTATTTCACTATGAATGGCTCTGAAAACTTGCATTTGTTTTTATGTACACTCCTGATCAAAATCTTAAGACCAGTGAAAAAAGTGCAAGAATTTTCATTTTGCACTATTGGATCTTAAGAAGG
>NW_013955920.1:1756-2775 GCF_001266775.1 Austrofundulus limnaeus
GTACAGTATATATAAATATATTGTTTTGTTTTTAATGTGCATAACATTTTTGGTTTTAAATGAAATGAATAAACAACTAAACTAATGTAATATGAAAATAAACATTACATTAGCTTTGTTTTTGTTGTTTTTTGTTATTATTATCAACTACGAGACTTGAGAAGCAGAAAAAGTTCAGTAAATGTAGCTGAAACCAAACTGAGCAGAGCTGAGAGAAAGAACATCTCAATCATTTAAATGAACTTTTGTGAGAAGCTTTAATATTCAGATTTATCAGCCAGGAGAGAAACACAGAGCTGCATGAACACTGAACCAGAACGACCTCATTTACACCTCACTGATAAAAACCTTTTATTATATCCAGGTTCATTGGCTGGTGTCAAATAGTAAAAAATCAACAAACTTTCTCTTTTTTTTCAATCTAAAACTCAATGAAATTGTTAAGATGTGCATCTCAGGTGGCCACAGAGACAAATGACCTTATAAAACAGAAAAAATGACTAAAACTCAGTCAGTTTTACAGATATTAATATTTAGAGTCTGATAAGCTCTAACAGGTTACACAAAATAATGGTTTAAAATGTTGATAATAATCATTTGGAGCTGATGTTATCTCTGTTAGCAAAACATCTGAGAAGCACTGAATGGATTTAGATGAATCTTTCAGATTCAGTAATCATTGATGTAAATCTACAGCTGCTGGACTTCTGGAGCCAGGTCGATCCAAGATGGCCGCCACAGCGCATCAACATCTACAGACAAAACAAACGGCTCCAGTGTGATGATTTGTCCAGAGACTGAGTTCAAGTCTGGGCTGAGAGTCGTCCACAATAATTATTATTTACAGGTTTTCATCAAACAGCTGCAGCTGTCTGCTCTCATCCTGAGATGATCAAAACTCCAGAGGGTATTTGTTTTCTTTCAGGAAATACTCTACAGCAGTGTTTCCCAAAGTGGGGTCGGGACCCAAAGTGGGGTCGGGACCCAAAGTGGGGTCGGGACCCAAAGTGGGGTCGGGA
>NW_013955920.1:3775-4604 GCF_001266775.1 Austrofundulus limnaeus
TGCTCATGGCTCTGTTTGTCTTGTCTTAATGTCTGCTCATGGCTCTGTTTGTCTTGTCTTAATGTCTGCTCATGGCTCAGTTTGCTGAAACAGAACCTTTCACCTGGGCTCGGTGCAGAGGGGATTCCTCTTACAGTCTGTTTACTGGATCCACATCCACGGGTGGACGTGGTTTCACTTACTGCTGCCAGCATAAATAATCTAAAACAAAGTTAATTAATGCTTTCAACTCTAATAAAAACGGAGCTGTTTATGAAAAAGCTAAGAGAACACGTTTTAAAGGCAGTGATGTTTTCCTACATGTTCAATCATCCTGACTAATATAAAAACTGTTTCAACCACAGGCCTCTGGCTCCTGAGGCCACTGAGCTCCGTCAACTGTTTCATGGTTTATTTCCAGGGAACATGTCTTACCTTGATGATTAAAAAGCCTCCACAGTTTTGTAAATAGTATCCCCATGGCTGCCGGTGAGGGTTTCGGATGCCAGCTTGTGATAATCCTGTTGAAGTTAGCTAGCCAGCGTTGCTGCTATCAACTTCACCGAGCTAGCTAGCTAGCCTGCTAACCGAGCCGACAAAAAGATATTAACGCGTTTAATCCCAACCTCCATGTTTGAGTGAATTCATCCTAAGTACACCTGACACAGACTAAATAAATGTAAACAGGACGGTCAGTGCTTTGCTAGAGGAAAAATAAAAAAGTAAATCGCTGTTAAGTGTCAGGATGAAATCAGCTGGTTGTACAGTACACTGAGCTGTCAACTCTGCGCATGCGTAGTGCGCACTCTCCTCTGTCGAGCATTTAATACAATTTAATATAACATAACAT
>NW_013955921.1:0-849 GCF_001266775.1 Austrofundulus limnaeus
ACTGATGAGACCTGATGAGGTCTGATGAGATCTGATGAGATCTGACAAAACCTGAGACCTAATGAGATCTGACAAGACCTAATGAGATCTGACGAGACCTAATGAGATCTGACGAGCCCTGATGAGATCTGATGAGACCTGATGAGATCTGACAAGACCTGACGAGACCTGATGAGACCTGAAGAGATCTGATGAGACCTGATGATATCTGATGAGACCAGATGAGATCTGTTGAAACCTGATGAGATCTGACAAGACCTGACGAGATCTGATGAGATATGACGACACCTGAAGAGATCTGTCGAGACCTGATGAGATCTGACGAGATCTGATGAGCTCTGATGAGAGATGAGATCTGACGAGATCTGGCGAGACCTAATGAGATCTGACGAGACCTGATGAGACCAGAAATCTGATGAGTCCAGAGGAGACCTGATGAGACCAGAGGAGATCTGATGAGACTTGAGGAGACCTGATGAGACCAGAGGAGATGTGATGAGACCTGACGAGATCTGATGAGATCTGACAAAACCCGATGAGATCTGACGAGACCCAATGAGATCTGAAAAGACCTGAAGAGATCTGATGAGACCTGATGAGATCTGATGAGACCAGATGAGATCTGATGAGATCTGACAAAACCTGTTGAGATCTGACGAGACCTGATGAGACCAGATGATATCTGATGAGAACTGATGAGATCTGGCGAATCCTAATGAGACCTGATGAAAACTGATGAGACCTGATGAGATCTGGCGAGACCTGATGAGATCTGACAAGACCTGATGAGATCTGATGAGACCTGATGAGATCTGACAAGACCTGATGAGATCTGATGAGACCTGATGA
>NW_013955921.1:1849-2228 GCF_001266775.1 Austrofundulus limnaeus
TGAGGAGACCTGATGAGACCAGAGGAGATCTGATGAGACTTGAGGAGACCTGATGAGACCAGAGGAGATCTGATGAGACTTGACGAGACCAGAGGAGATCTGATGAGACCTGATGAGACCAGAGATCTGATGAGACCTGATGAGACCAAAGGAGATCAGATGAGACCTGATGAGGCCAGAGGAGACCTGACGATACCAGAGGAGATCTGATGAGACCTGATGAGATCTGACAAGACCTAATGAGATCTGACGAGACCTGATGAGATCTGACTAGATCTGATGAGATCTGAGAACTGATGAGACCTGATGAGACCTGATGAGGTCTGATGAGATCTGATGAGATCTGACAAAACCTGAGACCTAATGAGATCTGACAAGA
>NW_013955921.1:3228-4601 GCF_001266775.1 Austrofundulus limnaeus
TGATGAGACCTGACGAGATCTGATGAGATCTGACAAAACCTGAGACCTGATGAGATCTGACGAGACCTAAAGAGATTTGACGAGACCTGATGAGATCTGGCGAGTCCTGATGAGACCTGATGAAAACTGATGAGACCTGATGAGATCTGGAGAGACCTGATGAGATCTGACGAGACCTGATAAGATCTGACGAGACCTGATGAGATCTGATGAGACCTGATGAGATCTGACTAGATCTGATGAGATCTGAGAACTGATGAGACCTGATGAGGTCTGATGAGATCTGATGAGATCTGATGAGATCTGACAAAACCTGAGACCTAATGAGATCTGACGAGACCTAATGAGATCTGACGAGCCCTGATGAGATCTGATGAGACCTGATGAGATCTGACAAGACCTGACGAGACCTGATGAGATATGATGACACCTGAAGAGATCTGTCGAGACCTGATGAGATCTGACGAGATCTGATGAGCTCTGATGAGAGATGAGATCTGACGAGATCTGACGAGATCTGATGAGATCTGGCGAGACCTAATGAGATCTGACGAGACCTAATGAGATCTGACGAGCCCTGATGAGATCTGATGAGACCTGATGAGATCTGACAAGACCTGACGAGACCTGATGAGACCTGAAGAGATCTGATGAGACCTGATGATATCTGATGAGACCAGATGAGATCTGTCGAGACCTGATGAGATCTGACGAGATCTGATGAGATCTGATGAGAGATGAGATCTGACGAGATCTGATGAGATCTGGCGAGACTTAATGAGATCTGACGAGACCTGATGAGACCAGAGGAGATCTGATGAGACGTGATGAGACCAGAAATCTGATGAGACCAGAGGAGACCTGATGAGACCAGAGGAGATCTGATGAGACTTGACGAGACCAGAGGAGATCTGATGAGACCTGATGAGACCAGAGATCTGATGAGACCAGAGATCTGATGAGACCTGATGAGACCAGAGGAGTTCAGATGAGACCTGATGAGGCCAGAGGAGACCTGATGAGACCTGATGAGATCTGACAAGACCTAATGAGATCTGACGAGACCTGATGAGATCTGACGAGACCTGATGAGACCAGATATCTGATGAGACCTGACGAGATCTGATGAGATGTGACAACACTTGATGAGATCTGATGAGACCTGATGAGGCCAGAGGAGACCTGACGATACCAGAGGAGATCTGATGAGATCTGATGAGACCTGATGAGATCTGACAAGACCTAATGAGATCTGACGAGACCTGATGAGATCTGACGAGACCTGATGAGACCTGACGAGATCTGATGAGATCTGATGAGATGTGACAACACTTGATGAGATCTGATGAGACCTGATGAGGCCAGAGGAGACC
>NW_013955922.1:0-1548 GCF_001266775.1 Austrofundulus limnaeus
ACATTAGCAGGACAATAGCAGGACAATAGCAGGACAATAGCAGGACAATAGCAGGACAGTGGCTGGACAATAGCAGGACAATAGCAGGACAATAGCAGGACAGTGACAGGACAATAGCAGGACAATAGCAGGACAATAGCAGGACAGTGACAGGACAATAGCAGGACAATAGCAGGACAATAGCAGGACAATAGCAGGACAGTGACAGGACATTAGCAGGACAATAGCTGGACAATAGCAGGACAATAGCAGGACAGTGACAGGACAATAGCAGGACAATAGCAGGACAATAGCAGGACAGTGACAGGACAATAGCAGGACAATAGCAGGACAATAGCAGGACAGTGACAGGACAATAGCAGGACAATAGCAGGACAATAGCAGGACAGTGACAGGACAATAGCAGGACATTAACAGGACAATGGCAGGACATTAGCAGGACAATGGCAGGACATTAGCAGGACAGTGACAGGACAAAAGCAGGACAATAGCAGGACAATAGCAGGACAATAGCAGGACATTAGCAGGACAATAGCAGGACAATAGCAGGACAATAGCAGGACATTAGCAGGACAATAGCAGGACAATAGCAGGACATTAGCAGGACAATAGCAGGACAATAGCAGGACAATAGCAGGACATTAGCAGGACATTAACAGGACATTAGCAGGACAATAGCAGGACAATAGCAGGACATTAGCAGGACATTAGCAGGACATTAGCAGGACAATAGCAGGACATTAGCAGGACAATAGCAGGACATTAGCAGGACATTAGCAGGACAGTAGCAGGACATTAACAGGACATTAGCAGCACAATAGCAGGACAATAGCAGACAGTGGCAGGACATTAGCAGGACATTAGCAGGACAATAGCAGGACATTAGCAGGACAATAGCAGGACAATAGCAGGACAATAGCAGGACATTAGCAGGACATTAACAGGACATTAGCAGGACATTAACAGGACATTAGCAGGACAATAGCAGGACATTAACAGGACAATAGCAGGACATTAGCAGGACAATAGCAGGACATTAACAGGACAATAGCAGGACATTAACAGGACATTAGCAGGACAATAGCAGGACATTAACAGGACAATAGCAGGACATTAGCAGGACAATAGCAGGACATTAACAGGACAATAGCAGGACATTAACAGGACAATAGCAGGACATTAACAGGACAATAGCAGGACAATAGCAGAATATTAGCAGGACATTAACAGGACAATTGCAGGACAATAGCAGGACAATAGCAGGACATTAACAGGACAATAGCAGGACAATAGTAAGACATTAGCAGGACATTAACAGGACAATAGCAGGACATTAACAGGACAATAGCAGGACAATAGCAGGACAATAGCAGGACATTAACAGGACAATAGCAGGACAATAGTAAGACATTAGCAGGACATTAACAGGACAATAGCAGGACATTAACAGGACAATAGCAGGACATTAGCAGGACAATAGCAGGACATTAACAGGACATTAACAGGACAATAGCAGGACAATAGCAGGACATTAACAGGACATTAACA
>NW_013955922.1:2548-3102 GCF_001266775.1 Austrofundulus limnaeus
CCTGTACAGGTTTTAAAGGCTGCAGGTCCACCTGTACAGGTTTTAAAGGCTGCAGGTCCACCTGTACAGGTTGTCTTAAAGGCAGCAGGTCCACCTGTACAGGTTTTAAAGGCAGCAGGTCCACCTGTACAGGTCTTAAAGGCAGCAGGTCCACCTGTACAGGTTTTAAAGGCAGCAGGTCCACCTGTACAGGTCTTAAAGGCAGCAGGTCCACCTGTACAGGTGTTTAAGGCTGTAGGTCCACCTGTACAGGTCTTAAAGGCAGCAGGTCCACCTGTACAGGTCTTAAAGGCTGCAGGTCCACCTGTACAGGTCTTAAAGGCTGCAGGTCCACTTCTACAGGTCTTAAAGGCTGCAGGTCCACCTGTACAGGTCTTAAAGGCTGCAGGTCCACCTGTACAGGTGTTAAAGGCTGCAGGTCCACCTGTACAGGTCTTAAAGGCTGCAGGTCCACCTGTACAGGTCTTAAAGGCTGCAGGTCCACCTGTACAGGTCTTAAAGGCTGCAGGTCCACCTGTACAGGTCTTAAAGGCTGCAGGTCCAATGTTTAAACA
>NW_013955922.1:4102-4599 GCF_001266775.1 Austrofundulus limnaeus
TTGTTGTATCAACATGTGTCAGATCAAATAAAGTACGTTTATTCAGTTTCAACTATTTATTGCAGTTTTTATTGATATAAAATATAAATATCCTGTTTAGTTTCAAGTAAAATAAAGCTGTTTAAAAAACTGCATCTTACAACCCAACATTTACAAATCCACTTATCTTAGAAAACCGTTTTAATTTTGTACAAAAAAGGTCAGATAGGAAACAAAATGATTATTATTTAAACTTTAATGCTGGAGGGTTGGAATTTAGAAAAATGATCATTTTCTGCTCTCAGTCCAAGAGACAGTGATGGATCAGGACCTGGTCCTCAGTATTGAGGACGTTGCTTTGGTCAGCTGTGGTGAAGAAAGTGTTAAAACTATAGTGGCATTATCCTCACCTGTGCTCAGTCTTCACACCTGTCCTCAGGATCCTCACCTGTCCTCAGGATCCTCACCTGTCCTCAGGATCCTCACCTGTGCTCTGACACACCTGTGCTCTGACACAC
>NW_013955923.1:0-907 GCF_001266775.1 Austrofundulus limnaeus
GCCCACGGCGGCTCGAGCAACAGACGCCCATCTATAGTTTCCCCTACGTTTCCCCACGTTTGCCAGAGCACGACGCGAAGCACGGTGCCCACGACGGCTCGAGCAACAGACGCCCGTCTATAGTTTCCCCTACGTTTCCCTATGTTTAACCGACCTTGACACAAAGCATGGGGCCCACGGCGGCTCGAGCAACAGACGCCCGTCTATAATTTCCCGACCACGTCTCCAACAGCAGAAATGCATCTGTATTTGCCGCCCCCCACATTCGCCCGACCACGACGCGAAGCACGGGGCCCACGGCGGCTCGAGCAACAGACGCCCGTCTATAGTTTCCCCTACGTTTCCCTATGTTTAACCGACCTTGTCGCAAAGCACGGGGCCCACGGCGGCTCGAGCAACAGACGCCCTTCTATAATTTCCCGACCACGTCTCCAACAGCAGAAATGCATCTGTATTTGCCGCCCCCCACATTCGCCCGACCACGACGCGAAGCACGGGGCCCACGGCGGCTCGAGAAACAGACGCCCATCTATAATTTCCCGACCACGTCTCCAACAGCAGAAGTGCATCTGTATTTGCCCCCCCCACATTCGCCCGACAACGACGCGAAGCACGGGGCCCACGGCGGCTCGAGAAACAGATGCCCATCTATAATTTCCCGACCACCTCTCCAACAGCAGAAGCGCATCTTTTTTTGCCCCCACTACGTTTGCCCGACCACGACGCGAAGCGCGGGGCCCACGGAGGCTCGAGCAACAGACGCCCGTCTATAGTTTCCCCTACGTTTCCCTACGTTTGCCCGACAACGACGCGAAGCATGGGGCCAACAGCGGCTCGAGCAACAGACGCCCGTTTATAATTTCCCGTCCACGTCTCCAACAGCAGAAGCGCATCTGTATCCCCCCCC
>NW_013955923.1:1907-2470 GCF_001266775.1 Austrofundulus limnaeus
GGGCCAACAGCGGCTCGAGCAACAGACGCCCGTCTATAATTTCCCGACCATGTCTCAAACAGCAGAAGCGCATCTGTAATTGCCCCACCACGTTTGCTCGACCACGACGCAAAGCACAGGGACCACGGCGGCTCGAGCAATAGACGCCCGTCTAAAATTTCACGACCACGTCTCCAACAGCAGAAGCGCATCTGTATTTGCCCCCCTTCACGTTCGCCCGACCACGACGCGAAGCACGGGGCCCACGGCGGCTCGAGCAACAGACGCCCGTCTATAGTTTCCCCTACGTTTCCCTACGTTTGCCCGACAACGACGCAAATCACGGGGCCCATGGCAGCTCGAGCAACAGACGCCCGTCTATAGTTTCCCCTACGTTTCCCTACGTTTGCCCGACCACGACGCGAAGCACGGGGCCCACGGCGGCTCGAGCAACAGACGCCCGTCTATAGTTTCCCCTACGTTTCCCTACGTTTGCCCGACCACGACGCGAAGCACGGGGCTCACGGCGGCTCGAGCAACAGACGCCCGTCTATAGTTTCCCCTACGTTTCCCTACGTTTGCCC
>NW_013955923.1:3470-4594 GCF_001266775.1 Austrofundulus limnaeus
TCTATAGTTTCCCCTACGTTTCCCTACGTTTGCCCGACCACGACGCGAAGCACGGTGCCAACGGCGGCTCGAGCAAGAGACGCCTGTCTATAATTTCCCGACCACGTCTCCAACAGCAGAAGAGCATCTGTATTTGCCCCCACTACGTTTGCCCCACAAAGACGCGAAGCACGGGGCCCACGGCGGCTCGAGCAACAGACGCCCGTCTATAGTTTCCCCTACGTTTCCCTACGTTTGCCCGACCACGACGCGAAGCACGGGGCCCACGGCGGCTCGAGCAAGAGACGCCTGTCTATAATTTCCCGACCACGTCTCCAACAGCAGAAGAGCATCTGTATATGCCCCCACTACGTTTGCTCGATCACGATGCGAAGCACGGGGCCCAGGGCGGCTCGAGCAACAGACGCCCGTCTATAGTTTCCCCTACGTTTCCCTACGTTTGCCCGACAACGACGCGAAGCACGGGGCCAACAGCTGCTCGAGCAACAGACGCCCGTTTATAATTTCCCGACCATGTCTCCAACAGCAGAAGCACATCTGTATTCCCCCAACCCCCTACGTTTGCCCAACCACGACGCGAAGCACGGGGCCTACAGCGGCCCGAGAAACAGACGCCCGTCTATAGTTTCCCCTACATTTCCCTACGTTTGCCCAAACACGACGCGAAGCACGGGGCCCACGGCGGCTCAAGCAAAAGACGCCCTTCTATAATTTCCCGTCCACGTCTTCAACAGCAGAAGCGCATCTTTATCCCCCCCCACGTTTGACCGACCACAACGCGAAGCACGGTGCCCAAGGCGGCTCGAGCAAGAGACGCCTGTCTATAATTTCCCGACCACGTCTCCAACAGCAGAAGCACATCTGTATTCCCCCACCCCCCTACGTTTGCCCAACCACGACGCGAAGCACGGGGCCAACAGCGGCCCGAGAAACAGACGCCCGTCTATAGTTTCCCCTACATTTCCCTACGTTTGCCCAAACACGACGCGAAGCACGGGGCCCACGGCGGCTCGAGCAAAAGACGCCCTTCTATAATTTCCCGTCCACGTCTCCAACAGCAGAAGCGCATCTGTACCCCCCCCCCCCCACGTTTGACCGACCACAACGCGAAGCACGTGGCTCAC
>NW_013955924.1:0-1248 GCF_001266775.1 Austrofundulus limnaeus
TTCAACATTATGATGACTGGTAGATAATTAGTTATTAGTGGTACTGCTGTTTGATTTTAGAAAGCGCAAATCTGCCTATGAATTATAAAAAATTAGCTAAAGCGCAAATGAAATATTTAGGTCCGCAGTTAGTGGATTTGTGCTCTAGCGGGCTGGTGCTCACCACTGTACATGACAAACTGTTAATATCTTACCTGTTATAGAAAACTTTGTGAAAGCAGGTTTTTTTTGACTGCTCACCAGTGATGTGCACAGCTAACCAAAACATTAGCTTTAGTAACCACTAATCTGCTAGCCTGGCCCTTGTCTTCGTACACAGTTCATCTCACCCATTTTCCTTGTTCGGCTCTTCTTTCGTCACCATAGCGTATGGTTTTTAACAGTGCACGCAATTTCCTGTTAGCTTTTTAGCTTAGCTTCCTCTACAGTCAAGCCGGCGCACTACATACGTCATGGCCAAATGTTAGCGACTGGGTAAAACCAGATCCAATTGTTTTAAACTTGGAGTCCACGCCTCCAGCGAGCAGGAAGTCCTGACCTTCTGTATGAAGTGAAAGACAAGGGGCTGGTTTTTACCAGGCTGCTAATCTGCTAAACAAAAAATATTAATTCTGCTAACGGTAATCCGACGAACAGATAAAAAAAATTGTGCTAATGCTAACTGCTAAGACAACTGTCAGTGTTTATCTCCTACTTGAAGACTGGTGGCACTGACACAAAACGTTTGATTCTATTGGTCTAATTTGAAGGTGGACGGGATCATCTCTGGGAAACTAGCCAATCCAAACCAGCTGTAACCATTGCTACGTCCCAGTTGAATGGGAACATGAAATCCTAAAACCAGACTGATGTCAGTTCTGAGTTCAGCTCGTTCCAGTTTCAAACGTCGGAAAAAGCAAAAAGCTCTGCAACAATTGAACACTTACCATAATAGTGCTCTGTGGGGCATTTTGAGTGTACAGTGTTAAAACATATCTGTGAATAACCACTATAAAAACACAAGTACAAATAACACAGAGCCAGGGGCACCAGCAAGCCCCCCCAGTTTAATCCTCTTGATACCCAGGTTTTTCCTTTTTCAATTCCCCTACCTGTTTAGGAATATAACCTCATAAATACGAAAACAAACACTGACTTTTTAATGATTAACAGTTAAAAACATCAATTTATATTGTATTTAAAATAAAAAATGTAATAAAAATTAAAATGTAGCACCTGTGAATAAGGACAATCAGACCAGTCTAAAAC
>NW_013955924.1:2248-3594 GCF_001266775.1 Austrofundulus limnaeus
ATCATATGGTGAAAAACTGACTTTGAAAATTAAGTCGGATCTTTTTTTCTTATAAAAGGTTAAATAAAAAATATCTGTGTTAATTTCTGACTGTGTAACTTTACAAACAGCAGCCCACACAGCTGGATTCACCATGGAAACAGCTGGAAGGATCTGAAAACCAGACTCTGAGTGCAGTTTATCATGAAAACCTTTAAACACTAAATAATCTGGATTATTCTGTTAATCTCACAGCTAATGTTTAATAATTAAATGTTTCTTTAAAGGTTTTGGACACACTTGTCCTGAGGAGAACAGAGCCGGACTCCGTCAACCAAACCGACCGACTGGACCAGAATCTGAAGCAGGTCCGGTTCTGACCCACAGGTGGAACGGGTCAGACTCACTCTAAGCTGTTTGAGGTGAGGTTCTGTGGAAGGTTTATGAATTAATAATATCTTACCTGCAGTAGATGATTTCTGTTTTCTGCTGAAGATTGTTTTTACTCATCAAACCTTTAAAACAGTCTCACATCTGGATCCTGTCAAAACTAACGGAGCACATCTGGATGATGAAGAAACAAGCTCTGCAGCTGAGGTCTGAGGAGGTCTGATCAGGACCAGGAAAGATTTAAAGCTGGTCCTCCTCAGCATGGAGCTCTACTGCCCCCTGGTGTCCACATGAAGACAGAGCTGCTTCTGGTTCTTTTCTCTTCTTATGTGTTCTCTTTCTGTTATTTTAGACAAGTTTGGCTCCTTTAAAAGACAATATTTATATTTATAGATTGTATTTTTTATATTTAACTTTAAAACTAAATATTTTCCACATAAAAACTCAGAAACACATTCAGTTCCTGCAGAGCTTCAGCTTCACAGGACAGATTTGAATCGTTTAGATGCAGCTCCTGAACTCAACATTTAAAACTGTATTCAAGATTAAAACCAGTGAAGTCCAGACCCACCTGGTCCTGGACTACAGGTGTCCCACAGCAGGAGTTCCTCCCCAGCGTTACGTCTCGTTTCCTGTTTCTGTTGTAGTAGAGTTCATGTTAGCCTGACAGAGTCACTACAACAAACTTAAGGCCTACAGGCCAAATGTGGCCCTCCACAGCAATTTATGTGGCCCCCAAAGCTTTCAAAGAAGTGTTAACATCTTTAAAATAAGAGTATGATGCTTTAAAGCCTGCATTGAAGTTAAACTACATTTCCCATAATGCATGTTGATTATTTCACACGCCACATTGCGACATCCCACCACCAGGTGAGGCTGCTCAAAATTCACAAACAGCCCAAGAAATTCACCATGTAAAATTATTGAAGTAATTTTGTTTTTTTCAACCAAACAAAAAAGCAGCTTCAATCAAAAAT
>NW_013955925.1:0-316 GCF_001266775.1 Austrofundulus limnaeus
ACACAAAAGCAGTAGTTAATGGTGAGTTACTGAGTGACTGATTTATTAACTACTCAGTAGTTCCTGAGTAGTGCCTCCTTGTTTCCCGGGTAACTAACCAGAAGTCCACTAATAAGGGCTGCGTCCAAATTCAGAGGCCAGGTCCTCTAAAGGCTGAATTCATCAGGTGCTTATGCCAACGTGTAGTGCCAGAGGCTGTCCAAATCTGAAGACAAATGCATGCTTCTTTTGGCCGGATTTGAAGGAGTGGTCCGATGGATCCTGCTCAGCCCACCATATCCCATAAGGCATTACGGGCTGACAGGAGATTTTTTTT
>NW_013955925.1:1316-1643 GCF_001266775.1 Austrofundulus limnaeus
CTGGTGCGCACCAGCATATAATATGCCTGAGTTGGGCTGCACAGAAGTACTGTCTTAAATTTGGGAGACCCATACCCCCTTTATCCTTCGGTAGCTGAAGAGTTTCGTATTTAACTCTAGGTTTTTTGCCAGCCCAAATGAATCTTGATATTATCTTGTCCCAGATCGCAAATTGATTTTGAGGGACCTCTATTGGTAATGCCTGAAACAAATATAGTAGTTTTGCTTGCACATTCATTTTAATAATATCAATTCTTGAGTTCAGATCTAAAGGTAAAGTATTCCATCTGTCTATATCTTTTTGTATCTCTTGACTTATTTTATCAT
>NW_013955925.1:2556-3522 GCF_001266775.1 Austrofundulus limnaeus
ACTTCAGTCTCTCACCTTCACTCAGTCGGTTTTAACTAAATTTTATAAAATGAATAATAATAATAGAAAAGCCTGAATAATTTTAAACAGTTTCTTCTTCTGTCAGTCGCTTTATCCACAACCAGGTATGGTAAAATACCAAGTTTGATAGCGTGATCTGTTTTTTCCTGTGTCCATACCTCTTTCTCCTCAGTTTCAACTTCTTCTGAAAGCAAAACATTTTAAGATTTCCATTGGAAGCTTCGTAGTTTTTCTCTCACTCGTTGTGTCGCTTCTCGTTCCCGTTCTTTCCCCTTCACTCGCTGCCATCCTGCGGCTCCTCGCCGTCTTTCCTCCGCTGCCGCAGTGTCTCCCTCTGGGTCAGCAACAGTGTAGCCCCTTTCCCTCATGTCTTGCGCTGCTGTCCTGGCACTGTCATATGTCTTCGGTCCGTTCTCCCAGTGTATCCGGATTTTAGCGAGTGGTGTTTGGAAACGTATTCCTTTTTCCTTCAATATTTTTTTAATGCCCGTATATGCCTTTCGTTTCTGGACAATCTCAGTCGGATAGTCGTGGTCGAAGTAGATTTGTTTACCCGTCACTTGGACCTTCTTCTGCCAGGCTTTCTTCAGGATAGTTTATTTGGTCTCGAATTGTAGAAAGTTAACTATGACTGACCTTGGTGCTGCATTTGGGCTCGGTTTTGGGTTGAGGGCTCGGTGAGCTCGTTGAATCTGGAGATCTACTCCTTCCGGAAGTTCGAGCTCCTTTTTAAAAAGTTGCTCCAGAAATGCAACTGTGGATCTCCCTTCTACATCTTCTGGTAAACCGAAGATTCGGATATTGTTTCTCCTTGATCTCCCTTCGAGATCGGTTAGTTTTTCCTGCATTCGCTGTGTTTGTTCCGCCATCTTCGTTAGCATCTCGTTAGCATCCGTCTTCCACTCCTCCACCTCCGCTACCCGTGTCTGTGCCTCGCTTATGCTT
>NW_013955925.1:3952-4746 GCF_001266775.1 Austrofundulus limnaeus
GCATTTTAGTTTTTTTGCGACTCGTTGTGTCCATTTTATGGTTCAGGACTACATTTAAATCACCTCCACAAATTAGAGTTCCTTCTGTTTCTACTGCTATTAAATCAAAAAGGTTCTTGAAGAAATTTTTGTTACTCTCTGGGGGAGCATATACGTTTACCAAGGTTGTTAATTCATTTCCTATTCTTCCTTTTAATATTATGTATCTTCCTTCTTTATCTTTTAATTCCTTTTTGTATTCAAATTGTATTGTGTTCGAAATTAATATTGCAACTCCTCTTCTACGCTCCTCCCCATAAGAACTGTAGTATAAATTTCTGTAGCCATATTTCTTTAGTTTTTCATGTTCTGTTTTGGGTAAATGGGTCTCTTGTAGGAATATAATTTGTGCTTTTTCCTTTTTCAATTTTGTCATCACCCTTTCTTTTTTACTCACTACATTCAAACCATTCACATTCAGCGACATTATCTTAATATCAACCATAACTATGATTTACCGGTCCCAGTAAATATGCTCCCAAGCAACTCAAAACAAAACCAGCATGAACTTTGCTAACCAAACATAAACCAAAGTCCCGATGTGCTTTCAAACATGGGGCATCCCTCTTCCCCAGGTCCCTGTTGGTGGGTGGAGAGGAAATCCTCACCTCTACTGAGGGCCCCTCCCTAGATCCAGTACCACTCCCATCCTGTGGAGTAGTACTCCATCTAGACATGTCCAACTTCAGTCTCTCACCTTCACTCAGTCGGTTTTAACTAAATTTTATAAAATGAATAATAGTAATAGAAAAGCC
>NW_013955926.1:0-324 GCF_001266775.1 Austrofundulus limnaeus
TTCAAATACTATTTGACGTTTCAGCTTTAAAATAACAAAAAAAAATCCTTATTAAAATTACAAAAAATTAGGATTCAGACTAAATATTAATGTATCGTCGTAATCAACGAGACAAATGACGTCATATCTCTGGATATCAGAACGATCGAAGTATGAAAATGTAGCTTTTAAAGCCAAGAATCAGAAAATATGATGAGATCCTTTTGACCAAAATGGACTTAATCCTCTGATATGATGGGTCACATGTATTAATACTGATAATAATCAGTCTCCAGACAGATGACTCCCACACCTCTCTACAGTACAGAGCCTTTATAGATAATG
>NW_013955926.1:1324-2589 GCF_001266775.1 Austrofundulus limnaeus
TCACTGTGCGCAACATGGCTCGATTTATAACAAACGTCACCATACGCAGAGAGTCAGGAGGTGAGTTTGTTCAAATGTTTTTTTGTGTTTGAACTTCATATAGTTTCAGAAAGTCTGTTGGGATTATTAAAATATTGATATTTGGTCTGATTTTTGTTAGGAGCTCTGCAGAATAGTGCTGAATGTTTGTATTTTTCTGTTACAAGGAGAAAGAACCACACATGTCATCATGATTAGACAACAGTTTGTCACATCCAGAAGAATTGTGGTTTTTTTATCATTAAAAAGTGGATAAATGTCTAGAAAAGTAATAAATCAATGAGATGTATGTGTACATGTGTGTATATGTATGTACAGTATCTAGATATAAATTTATGTACTGTGTATAATTTTTTGTAAGTGTTATATAACTTAGTTAAACTGAATTTTGTTTCAGTCTTAATGAAATCCTGATTTAGAATAACAAAACAGAAGAATTGTTTTTGATAAGCATTGGAGAAGGGTGGGATTAAATAAGTTTTTACTCCCTTTCCTTTTCAAAAATGTTAATTTATCATATTTTTGCCTTGTTTTCCACACGTTTGAAAAAAATAAAATTAATTAAATTATCTTTTTGTCATAATAAATATTTTAAAGAAGAGTAGAAACAGAAAAAGAGTAAGATTCAACAGCATGAAAATACTGCAAATTATTATGAGTTTTGAAGAGATGAATATAAAAAAGCTGCAACATTAATCTGTAATGTTCCTGTTGGGAAGCAAAACAAATCTATAAACTTCCCCTCAAAGCTTCACATCAGTTTTGAAGCAGCACGTTTTACTGATGAATGCAGGAGTTTGTGCTCAAACAATTTCAGTGTGTAAAAATAATAATAATGAAATTATTGGTTTGATACAATTAATTGTGGTTGACTGTGCAAACTGCAAATCCTGGTTTTTAATGGTCTAACATATGTTGCATTTTTTTGTTCTCTTTTTTTCCCTGCATGAATTATAGAAGTAATCAAGAAACCAATTTCTCTTTTTAAACACATTATTATTATTATTATTATTTATCTGTGTTATTATTCTTTAAACCCAGGAGTCTTCAATTAACTTAATGATTGTTTGTTTCCTCAGAGGAAGACTGTGTGAGCTCGGTGGAGCTGGTCCCCGGCGACTGTTTAATTATCCCTCAGGAGGGTCTGCTGCTGCCCTGTGACGCCGCCCTGCTGGCCGGGGAATGTCTCGTCAACGAGAGCATGCTCACAGGTAAACTCTGAAACC
>NW_013955926.1:3589-4593 GCF_001266775.1 Austrofundulus limnaeus
GCTCAGCTTCTTTGTCTCCTGGTTCAAGAGTTTGTAAGACTTGACTTGGATTTCACACAGCGACTGTTTGAGACTTATTTTTTAGTCTGCATTGTTTTCTGTCCAGCTCTCATTAAGTTTGTGGTCAGGGAGCGACAGACACAGGTTGGTATGATTGCCATGGAAACAGCAGCTTTATCACATTTTTGGATCTGGGTCTGGTCTACTGAATCCAGTTGGACAAGTTTACTGTCGGGTGTCGGGAGGAGGAGCAGCTGATTAACAAAACTCGGTCATGTTATCATTTCAGAAACAGCTCTACCTCAGGCAGTGGATGGTAAGTATTTTTGTTTTTTTCTCAAGACTATGCTGTTTCATTTCAGTTCATTTTTAAAAAAATATTTATATGTTACTTACAGCCAATGACTTTAATTTTTGCTTTTTAAAATTTTATTTTATTACATCCTATTAAAATGCTTGATTTCCTATAAAATCATAACAAAAATATAATAATTTCTGAACTCTTTGTGTTCTGTTGTAAACTTTTTAAAGTTCATGTTTATCTCAGAACTGAAAGTATTTCTAGCTGCACTATTTACTTAAAGTCATCTTTGGCAGGTTTGTGGAAGTTATTACAGCCACCAGAATAAAAAACAAAAGCAAAATGTTAATTTATTCCAAACGTTTTGGGAACAGTAATGTTTTTGCAGTAAACAGTCTCACAGGTGTGCAGGTGGATTAAACAGTGACTCTGATCATGCTGGTTTTGATAACTCACCTGTCAGTGTTGTTGTGGATCCAACCTTTGATCTTCTTCATATTTTACCATTTTGCCTGTCACTGTGTTATAATGTTGCAGCTCGTATAAAACTGACTTCAAGCAGTAAATGTGTGTGTGTGGAGCAAAAAGTGATCATCATGCCTGACAACACTATCAGAGTGTGATGCAGATGTGCTTTTCTTAATTTGTTTCATATGGTTACAACACATCTGCACCAGAGCAGCTGTGAGCACAAACAGAAGAT
>NW_013955927.1:0-1051 GCF_001266775.1 Austrofundulus limnaeus
TAATAATGATAATAGAACATTACATAATATAACACCTGACAACTCATGGAATATTATATTATCTTGCATAATCTGTTTGGATTTGCGGTATGTTTTGGAGATGGCTTCTACCACACCAGCTTTTAGCTCAATAGCTGTAAAATTCACTGACACACAATCATTGTTGTGTATGCTCAGGTTAATTAGCTGCAATGACCACCTTGACTTGGATTGACTCCAAATGTTTATCAGCTGTAAATGTGCAGCAAATGATTACTTCCTGGGGCTTTCATCCCAATCCAGTGGTTTATGAGTTATTTTGCAAACAGACAAAGTTAACTCCAACACTGAATGAAAGACTTTCGCTTCACCTTCACCATTGATTTCACCTTAATTACAACGTTCAGCAGCTGCAGTGTGAAATAATGTGACTTCAAAACACACATCAAAAAGCTCTGCACATAAGATGCTCTAAAACCAGCCAGATATGTTGTGACACAATTTAACTCTACATATAACTAAGACTAACCAATGACAGATGGACAAAGTGTGAAAACATTTCATCCACATGCATGGATTGTAAAACCTGTAACACCGAGGCAGAGTTTATGAACTGAAACAATCTACACAAGCCCTGTTTCTTCTGCAGCTTCTGACGTGGGCTCGGCAGCGAGGCAAAATAAATATAAGTTCAAATGATATTATAGGTGCAGTCCCATGGGTTTTCTGCTATGCGTAATTGTCAATTCAAATCCTCCAACTGGACTGGCAGGCCCTCGCTTTGCCTTCTGCTTTTGTTTTCCTCCATTTCCTTTCAGAAATCCRCGCTTGTTTTTATGAAGCATTGCTTGTCAAATTCTGTCTCGATCTTGAAAGGAACATGTCCAATCTGCTCTGTGAAAAACAATTTTGCACTATTTTACGCCTCTCTGTAAAATGCTCAGCATTATAAACTGCCACTGAGGGAGGACTGATAATATTTTTTGCATGTTTATTAACAAAATCTGTCTTGAACCAAAAGACACACACACACACACACACACACACACACACACACACACACACACACACA
>NW_013955927.1:2051-3593 GCF_001266775.1 Austrofundulus limnaeus
ATATATATATGAGAAAGTGTATCTGGATTGTCATCTATAACTCATTAACATTAAGAGTTCATCCCATTCAGGATGGCTGCCACAGCGGAGCAAATATTAAAACAACTGTCTATCACTCAGACTGTTTTGCAGATTTTGAGCTTAAATTTGAGGTGGTAGTAGATAAAAGTCAACCCTAATATACTTTAAGCTCAACTGATTGATCAGTGTCTTCTTAGCTTTTTCATTAACTAGTGGGGTTTTTGGTCTGTTAGCAAAATATCTCATGAACTACTKGATGGAGTTCCATGAACATTTCAGAAAGCAATAGRTCTTTGTACAGCTACAGCTGAAGTGATTTTGGAGTTAATTCAATTTCAAGATGGCTGCCTTAACAAACAGATTATAAAACACAAATAAAATTGTATTTATTTATTGTTTGTTTTGGTGCAGTTGCATTATAAGGTGATTAGTGAGCACAAGTATTCCATCATTAAAATATACAGAATGCTAATATGTGACGACTTGGGAGTGAGAATGTGTAGAACTATCACATGTGTTTTAAAACTGAACATGTATGGAGACGCACAGCAACAGGTTAAATGAGGACCTATTGTAACTTAAAGTTTTTAAAAGGTCAAGTCAGAGCTAAAGCTGGACTTTGGCTTGACTCTTATTTTCAGATAAGATCTGAGTCAGGACCTGGAGAAAAGTTCAAAAGAAGTCAGATATTTTCTGAGTCTGAGGGTCAGAGACAGATCAAGACAGATCTTTGGAAGACAAGTAGAGGCAGACAGCTACAAAAGATTAGTTACACAACTCCACTGACTGGAGTTAGCTGAACTGGAAGGGTGCCTACATTTATTTATTTCATTGATTATGGACATTTAAAAGAACACTGGAAAACCAGATGTATTGCATTTTATAGGACAATATGTATACAGTACAAGAAAATAAAATTTGCAAGACATTCCATTATGTTTCTCCAGGTGARCAGCTTTGCCTGGACTTAAGCTGTTGCTTTTGGGCTCTATTAAAAATGGTAAAGCTCCTCTGTAGTTTCAGAGCAGTGGGAGGAGAGTTCCAGGGTTTGGGGATCTTACAGGAGAAACAAGACTGTCCAAAAGATGTTTTGAATTTTGGGACAGTTCCCACTGACAGAGGCTTGGGTGGAATGTCTGAGTGTGATGATGTCTGACGATAGGATAGGAGGGAGAACAGTAGTGATACATGATTCTCCAAAAAAAAAAAAGTTCAAAATGCTAAAATTTACAACATTTTCAAAAGTAAAAAGTTATTATTTTAGACCCAGGCCTCACTTACAAGTGTCTTAATTTTTTGATATATAACCAACAACATTCAAAGTAAAGTGCACATTGACTTCCTTACAATTCATATTGCATTTGTTCTCATTTTTAAACTGCCTGACGTGTTTTTTTCTATAAAATGTGTTTGTCCCTTAAATATGATATGATCTATGGGATATACTGTAATCTATGGTTGTTATTATTTACATACATAAACACATAAAGGCATGTGCGTGTATGTGTGTGTGTGTGTGGT
>NW_013955928.1:0-367 GCF_001266775.1 Austrofundulus limnaeus
CGTGACAACAGGTACAAACAGCAGAGGAGACGACAACACGTGACAACAGGTACTAACAGCAGAGGAGACAACAACACGTGACAACAGGTACTAACAGCAGAGGGAGACAGCAACACGTGACAACAGGTACTAACAGCAGAGGGAGACAGCAACACGTGACAACAGGTAGTAACAGCAGAGGGAGACGACAACACGTGACAACAAGTAGTAACAGCAGAAGAGACGACAACACGTGACAACAGGTAGTAACAGCAGAGGGAGACGACAACACGTGACAACAGGTAGTAACAGCAGAGGGAGACGACAACACGTGACAACAGGTAGTAACAGCAGAAGAGACGACAACACGTGACAACAGGTAGTAACA
>NW_013955928.1:2809-3143 GCF_001266775.1 Austrofundulus limnaeus
CACAAGTTTTTCACCCAAGAGTAACACAATCTTTAGACTTTCATTTTTCTATTAGCCTTGAATTGACCATTTTTGTGTTATTTTAAGTTCTGTCAAGATACAAAACTGCTCAATTCAAGATGCTTATTCTACGAAGATAAAACAGCATAGAATAAATCTTTATTTCAGAACAGACATAAAACAAACCAAAACACATGCATATACACAACATGACTATACAGTATGTGTCACATTTGAAAGAGGTTTTTGGGCTTTAGGTTGGTGAGGGCCTGCTGCACTCACAGCAATTTTTACATGTGCTGCATTCCTAAAGGCCCCTGTCACAATATTACAT
>NW_013955928.1:6313-6787 GCF_001266775.1 Austrofundulus limnaeus
ATTCTGACTAGTCAGAATGACATTATTGATATCTTGAATTAGTATTCTGTCTAGTCAAAACGTCATAAATTTACGTAGCATTTTGGCGGACAGTGTGTAAGACATTCTAGCCTTATGCTACTTGATCGTACTATTCATTTGTCAGCAATGTCAGGTCAGTCCAGCTCAAATACTCGTGTTTTTAACACAATATTCAGCGCTGCAGCTCGTGCTAGACATGAATTAAGAAATACCGATACTTTATTCTCTGCAACAAGAAGACTTTTTCGACGTCAACTGCAGCGAAGTCAAGGTAAGTGGATGTTCAGATGTCGGTTCATATAACTGTAGCTTTCCAGATAGGCTACGTTAGCTTCATGCTAGTGTGGGCATTCTTTATTGAAACTTATGAAAGGTGGCAACCCCAGTTAGCACACTCGATACTATAGAACAGAGGTCACTAATAGGCGGACCTCGGTCCGGATCCGGACCGAG
>NW_013955928.1:9011-10063 GCF_001266775.1 Austrofundulus limnaeus
GTCTTGTTTGACTTTGTTGGACAAGATGAAATGGCAAGTGAAATATTCAGTGTTCAACAAGCAACATCATCCATACCAATTGAGAGTACCTCGTCAGGCTCACTTATGGATCATGACATAACAACATCTGCCACTCTGTACGTGCTTTGGATTTCAACTCTAGATATTCAGGTAAAGTAATTAAATCCAAATTCCATACAATGTTGTCTCAGTATTTTTTTTCCCCCAAAATGTTTTATAATGCCACAACTAGACTTTTGACTTTAATCCCAGAAACGAGAGCATGTAACACCAGTATCAACTTCTCTGCATTGACTACCAGTTTGTTATCAGATTTATTTTAAGTCTTTCGTTGGTTTTTAAAACTTTACATGGCATAGCTCCAGCTTTTTTTCCAAGACCTTCTTCACAACCATTCCACCTGTTGAACACTTCAGTCAAATAATAAATTACTCTTACATATTCCTGGGACCAGACTAACTGACAGCGAATAGGAGCAGCATTTGCTGTCACTGCTCCTAATCTTTGGAGCATTAGATCTGTCCGTATTCTGGAACACTTCATATCGCTCATTAAAACTAATTTTTATACTTTGACTTTTTGTAAGGCCTGACATTGTAATTCACTTGTCTGTTTTAATTTGTATTTTATTCTTATGTGTTTTTGTCTGTGCTTCATGAAAACTGTATAGACCTTTCGTGCAATTAATATCTGTTTTTGAAGTACTTCATAAATAAAATTGACATTGACATGATTAGATTTTGTTTTATTTTATTTAGGAAAGGTGTCCAGTTCAGGCGAATGGGATGCTGGAGCAGTCACTGTCTTCTGTCCTAAGCCTCCAGACGTTGCTTTCTGACCAAGCACTGACATCTTTGTCAGCCCAGTCACCACTGGCCCCAACATCTCCTCAAGTGCTGTTGACCATGCCCAATTCCTCAGAAACATCAACTTTGTTCTCCTCCCAGGCACCTGTGTCCCAGCCCTCCACTCAAATACAACCAATTTTGCCGTCTTCTGAAGTTTCTTTGGTTGCAGCCTCAGGGCAGCCC
>NW_013955928.1:11063-11428 GCF_001266775.1 Austrofundulus limnaeus
TTTTTTTGCAAATAGATGTCTCTTTTAACCACTTTTTGGTTTCACAAATTTAAAGGTGTTTGAGCCACACTGCAAAAACAAAAGGTCTTATCAAATATTTTTGGACTATTTTCTAGTGCAAATATCTTAGTACACTTTAGATAAAACTAACTTACATATAACTTTTCATTAAGATATGAGCTTGTTTTAAGTCAATAATTTTGATGAAAAAGTAGTCCTTACATTGGCATATTAATTTCACTTCTAACTAGACATCTTTCCCTTGCTATAAGTGAAATAATCTCCTAATGTAATAAGTCCTTTTTCGTCAATATTTAGGAAAAAGTGGATTAAAACAAGCTCATATGTTGATGAAACGTTAGTTA
>NW_013955929.1:0-749 GCF_001266775.1 Austrofundulus limnaeus
CAGCCAGGCTTAGGACCCCCAAATATGCAAAATGCATTTTACCTATCTCCTACCAATTTTCCCCAGAAACACACCTTTGTTATAGTTTAGTCACTTCAAGAACTATTTAGTATGGAACTGAGCATGAGTAGTTCAAAGACTGACTTGATGTCTGTGACACAAGTTACTGTCGTCCTGGCAGGTCCTGGCAGGTCCTGGCAGGTCCTGGCACTGTATTTATAATATTTTCCATATTGTTTACTTGAAGATGAAGACCACTGTTTTTCACATTTTTTACATGAATGGTTCAGACATATCTTCTATTTCACTATGATCAAAGAGGAGTTCCATGTCTTTCCAGGGTTATCAACGTTTTATTTCTGCTGCTCATTTTTTGAGCTCTGACAGGAACTACATCACATATGTCTGCAGTATGTAATGGTTTTAGTACTCCCTTGCAGAGAATATTCATGTTCCCCCTGCCACTACACCCCAGCTGAGAATTCACTCAATGTGTACCCATGAGAACAAAAAAAGTTATCGTCAAAACTTATAGAAACACCTGCATGCTCGCAGTCTCCTCCTGAAGTAAAGAGAATAGGGAGAAAGTGTGAATGTGTTTGAGGTGAAATATGTCTCACAGTTGCAAAGAAACAAATACTGCTGGAAACTTTCGACCCTTTTTACCCTTCATTTTGTCTGCCAAGTCAAACTGACCAGAAGACTATCTTTGTAATATATAAACGCGGGGGGTTGCAAATATGTAAAAC
>NW_013955929.1:2418-3555 GCF_001266775.1 Austrofundulus limnaeus
GGCTGGAACAACACCTGAACTGTGAAAAGAACTAAGCAAGAACATTAGACACAATAAGTTTAAAGATTTAATAAAATTAATTACATGGAAGAACACGATTTGGAAAGGAGGATGTCTAATTTACAATTTTCATCAGCTGATTAAAACAAGTCTTAAACTGAATAAAGTTAGCAGAAGCTGTGATGGGCCAGATGGTTCATGAGAGATCCATGATTCGAGGATTTGTGTCTTAGGAAAAAGAACTGTTCTGCCCACTCACCTTGAACTCTCTCATGTAACTTTTTGATGTTTTTATGATGTACGTTCACAACAGACATATGGCCAATCAGTTACTCCAGTAAATTAAACAAAAACATTTCTTCAAACACATTAATTAATTGTGGTGTCACTCAAATGATATGATGTGTATTTTATTGCAAGAAACTCATGTGTGAGCTACTGAAATGGAAATCAGAGATCCCTTAAAAATATAGAGGTGTTACACCTACAGAAAACTGGCATATTTTGATTGAAGTGGAATTTTATTTCATAATATTCTCCCTCTGCAGGGATATAACTTGTGTCTACTACGTGATCAGCAGATAATTTTTTACCATTACACTAAATGTAGAGTGTAACAAAAACTAGAAGACTACAAACAAATGTTAGAAATAATCCATTCCATGCTTTTTGTTTCCAAATGAAAACAACTTTCTGTGTCTTAGTGTGTATTTTTTAGTCTTTAGGGCACTCATTTCAACACAAACTATCCTGTTATAAACTGCCATTTTCATTGTTCCTTATTTGTTTTAATGAGCAAAATAAAACATACATATAAGGTGAGATATTTGTGGCAGGAAGTGTTATTTATCTCAGCATCTGTATTTGGTGACAACCAATGAGATGAAAGTGACGGTGTGACGTACAGGATTTAAGCTGCTGGAGCTCCTCCTACTCTAATTAAAACACTGACAGAGTCACAAACAAGTGACAAGATGAAGATGATTGTATTTTGGGTTATGTTGCTTGTTTTTCATCAGGCATGTGAGTATTTTCAGTGCAGCTCTTTGGTTGTCAAAATTTTTTATTTGCTTATCTTTTATTTTTATTTCATATGTTATTTTTTTTTTCATTTTGTTCAGATACAAAGATGGCAGT
>NW_013955929.1:4555-5260 GCF_001266775.1 Austrofundulus limnaeus
AGAGTATACTGATAAGTATAATTAAAGTGAATCTTCTATTGCTTTTTTTAATCAAATGAGTCCTGGGTGATGATGTGAAAACAAGCAAAAAAGAAAAAATTGTCATACTTGAATTGAAGTTTAAACTGTTTTTGTGTTGTCCAGGTAATACTGAGAGGACATCAAACTTTTCTGTTGTTCAGCAGCCGACAGAATCAGATCCAGCTCATCTGCAGTGTTCAATTCTCTCTGATTCTGACAAAAAGTCATGTTCAGAAGATCTCAGTGTGTTCTGGTTCAGAACAGAAGATGGAAACTCTCATCCTGACGTGTTATATGTTGAAAACAACAGAAGCACACAGTGTGAGCATGGATCTGACAATCAGAGGCGTTGTTTTTATTCTCTGCCAAAATCGGACCTGACCTCCTCCAAAGCTGCAAAATGTGCTGTGGCTGCATGTGGACAGATACTGTTTGAGAAGGAAAACAAAGAGGAAAATGGTAAAACATTATGCAAGTTATTTATCCAACATGTCATGAACACAACACATCAGTCTAATTTCCTTTGACTTTGTCTTCTAGGAGCAACATGTTTTGACCGTACTACCACCATGACAGTAATAACCTGCCTGGCCATTTCTGTGATTTTAAACATTGTTTTCATCTGTTACCACATTCAAAGAGCAGCTCATAAACTGTTTAAAGGTATGTTCTTAGATATTGTAG
>NW_013955930.1:0-799 GCF_001266775.1 Austrofundulus limnaeus
CTTAACATGCTTATAACTACGCAAATAAATAAATAAATGAACTCTTTATTTCAATGTGCGACACGAATCTCAGTGTACGAAATATAATATTTACAAATTTGCAAAGCATTTTCAGTCGGTGTTGGACATTTCCCACGCTCCCAAACTAAGCAGAAAAAGCAACACACGGCGGGAGGGAGGTAGAGAATTAGCATTTGCAGCGAAAATGTGTGAATGGTGAATGGCTGGTGTGAATGCATCTCGCTGATAAGTTTAGCTGAAGAACAGCTAAGAAAGAAAGTGATGAAGTTTCAAAAATGGCCTCGGATCCCATGGGTGGGACGATCTGGGATCCCACAGCGACACAACAGGCACACTCCAACCCCCCCACCCGACGATCTCCCGGCACATCTCCAACCCTTAACCCAAGAATCCCATTCCCCCCCACACACAGCCACACAGTGGGTGTGTGTTTCCCAGTGCGCCAGGTGTCAAGGACGTCGCGACCAGAGACTCCCACCCTGCGGGTTCCGAACCAGCCATCTACCGAACTTGAGTGCATTGTCTTTGCCGGTAGACTATGCGGCTGGCTGCCGAATGTTGAGGGGAATTTGGAGTACTTAAAGTGTCTTTCGAATTCTGCGTGACGTCATTGAGTCACGTGATGTCAACTTCCTTTTTTTTTAATAGGGGAGAAGTGCCGCTGAAGGGAACAGGAAACACGGTAATCTCGTGGAAAAAACAAAACACAGCTGTCCGTCGTCATCGGTCTCATCTTTCTTTTAAACAGAAAAATATATAACCCCCCAGACCTCATTTT
>NW_013955930.1:2925-3623 GCF_001266775.1 Austrofundulus limnaeus
CTTCAAAACTCTTGAAATGCATTAGTCAACAATTACTGCATTCCAAGTAGTCCTTTGCGATATAGATATTGCACACACTAATTTTGTGATGACAATATATGGACAGAATAAATTGTGCAGCCCTAATCATAGGAGTACTCAAACCCCTCCACCAGTGGCTGTCCTGTGAAGGGACCTTAGACAAATGCTGTTAGACAACTAACCCACTTCTATTTTATAATATACTGAAAATGAATATATTATTATTTATTTTGAATTTCGTTTTTATTCACCCAGAGTTTTTGTGAATTGTTATATAAATCAGTTGAATTGAATTTACCGTTACATATAGTATTTTGGTATTCTGTTTAACAATAACGCAGCCCTGTAAACTAAAAATTCAACCTAAAAAGATTTTATACGCCCTTTGGACCACCTTCCTACCTGTCCAAACAATATAACCTGCAGTGAAACCTTTTGGAAATGTGCTTCTTTCTCTCTCATCATTTTAGACCCTAGTTCACAGGGGAGAAACTAGAGTCAGAGTCCCACCTGACAACCGTAATATCTCCACAACAACAGCAACTTAGCACTGCAATTAGCAATGCAGTGAGGAGCAGTGAGAATGGATGTGACATTAGAAATAGCTTTTGTTGTTGCCAGGTGCTTTCACATCCCATCATATAATAATAAAAGTTTATAGGGTCTCACTATAAGTC